>NC_037671.1:898091-1186981 GCF_003255815.1 Theropithecus gelada | reverse complement strand
CCTTGGTTACTCACGTTACCCCAGTTACTCAGTTGACACTAATGCAGGTGCTGCTGTGAAGGGGTTTTGCAGATAGATTTCAGGTCCCCAGTCAGTTGACTTGAAGATGGGGATTATCCTGCTTGGACTGTCCTAATCAGGTAAGCTCTGAAAAGGACTGGGTTATTCCTGAGAACAGAGATTCACAGTGTGAGAGGGGTTCAGTGTGAGGGGTTTCCTCCACTGTGGGCTTTGAAAATGGAGGGATCATGGGGAAAGAACACTGGTGGCAAATAGGAATTAGAAACTCTCCCCACTGTCTACTCTGATAGCGTGAAGGAAACAGGAACCTTAGTCCTACAATTGCCAGAAACCGAATTCTGCCAACAAGTTCTACAAAAGCTTGGGGTAGAATCACAATCTTAAGTGAGCATACAGGTTTACGAAACCCTAAACAAAGAATCTGTCACACTAGGCCTGGATTTCTGACGAAGGAAATGTAGACAAATAAATGGGTGCTGTTTTAAACCACTAAGTTTGTGGTAATTGGTTATGTACTAATAGAAAATTAATAAACAGATTCAATAGCTAAACATATGACATGTTCCCCACTGGAATGAGTTTATGAACTGATATTCACAGTAGTTGCATAAAACCAAACGTCTCCTAACTTGCTTTGCATTTTTCATTTTGTGATTTTTGTGTGATGCAATTTTCAACACAATCATATTTCATTCATTTACTCAAGAAAATTAACTTAGTGCCTACTATGTGCCAGATATGCTTTTATATTCTGTAGACACAACTTTGATCAAAACAACCCAAAGCCCCTGTGCTTGTGCCTCCCATTCTAGATGCTTCTTGAGAGTGAGATGGAGCCATTGGAGAGTTTTAAGTGAAGAAATGACACAATCTGACTCACATTAGCAGGATTGCTGACCATTGTGGGGGAAACAGCCATGGGCAGCAGGAGAGGGAACAGAGCTAGGGCCACAATTCAGTAGTGACAGGGTAGTAGAGACTAAGGGGAGAGGAGGGCCTGAGTGATGACAGGGACAGACAGAAGGGCTAGAGAAGCAGGGGTGAGGTAAAGGAACAGAGAGAAAGAATTCTAAAGCGATGGAATTCTCAGACTTAAACACAGTGTTTTATAGATTTTTAATGTATTTATCCACAGAGCCTGGCACAGTGTTACTTACACCTTGGTTTTTAATACATTCTATGCGGCTGTCTAAAAACTAATTGCCTCCCTAAGTTAAATAGGTTTAAAAAGAAACCAAGTGTCCCAATAAAATACGCACATAGCTTAGATGTGAATAATTCATAAAAATAGGCAGGTGCATGGGTCGGCCACTGTGGCTCATGCCTGCAATACCAACAATGTGGCAGGCTGAGGATCGCTTGAGCCCAGGAGTTCAAGACCAGCCATAGCAACATAAGGAGACCTCATCCCTACAAATATTTCTTTTAGAAAAATTAGCCAGGAGTGGTGGCACAAGCATGCGGTGCCAGCTACTTGGGAGGCTGAGGGAGAGGACTGGTACCATGAACCCAGGAGGTCAAGGCTTCAGTGAGTCATGAGCGTGCCACTGTACTCCAGCCAGGGTAACAGAGTGACACCCTGCCTAGAAACAAACAAACAAACAAACAAACAAACAAAGGCAGTTCATGAGCACTGGTGAAGGGCACTTTGGCTGCATTGAGCACTTGCAATTTTGAGGTGATCAAATTCTGTCCAGGCTCCTGATTGCAACATACGGTAACACGTCCTTTGTATTGAGATGTCCTGGACTCACACACACAAACTCAAGATTATGAAATAAAGATAATTTAAAAATACAGCACACCAGAGTCACAGATACATAGTCTGGCAAAGTAAAACTTAGCTTTGTGAGTCTAATTGCAATGCGTTTAGACACATTTATATGTAAAGGGCCCCAAAATCACTTCTTTTACAAATTAGATTCGTGATCATTCAGGGGTTACCAAGATTGTACTACCCACAGTAGCACAATCGGAGACCCACCCCGAGGCTGCGGACTCGAGGAGACCCTTGACCAGACAAGAGCCCCAGGCGCCTATACCAGATTCCATTTTCAGTTCAGGCCCAAATCCCCAGGGATTAGTCGGCTTAGAGGTGGGGCTCAGCGGCCTGGACTGTCAGCGACCACAGGGACAGGGTCTCACATCCTCCATTGTATACACAGCTGCCACCTGGACCCAGACTGGAGCCTCCTGTGCGGGTATGAACATACCCTACGACGGCGCCAGTTACCTGGTCCTAAACCAGGAGATGCGCTCTTGGACCGCAGCAGACAAGGCGGCTCAGATGTCCTGGTGGATGAAATGACCATGCTTATTTGACCATGCAGAGCTGGTCAAAACCCACCTGCAGGGAAGGTGGGTGGAGCGGCTCATCAAGGCCTTAAGAATGGGAAAGAGATACTGCAGTGGCGGATACCAGCGGCCAAGGGGCGCCTCCCAGATCTCCCGCAGATCTCCCCGACCCACCTTCTAAAAGGAGAGGAAAATGGAACCAACGCTAAAACATCCCTCTCCCTCTTGTCCTGAGGAAGAAGAGTCCTCCTGGGTTTCAGATCCTACACCAGAGAGTGACTGAGGGCCCGCCCTGCACTCTGGGACAATTAAAGGATGAAGTCTCTGAGGGAAAGGAGGGAAGACAATCCCTGGAATACTGATTAGCTGTCCCCTTTGACCCCACAGCAGCCTTGGGCACCAGGCGTTTTCCTCTCAGCCTTTGTTATCTGCCTCACAGTCAATGTGTATCTGTTGGTCTGATTCCAGCTCTTCTGGGTCCCTCAGCTTCCACTCAAGTCAAGACCAGAAATCTCTGTTCCCACCTCAGACACTAGAACTTTCTAAGGAATAGGAGATTATCCCAGGTGCCTGTGTCCAGGATGGTGTCTGGGTTCTGTGCTCCCTTCCCCACCCCAGGTGTCCTGTCCATTCTCAAGGTGATCACATGCATGCTGCTGGAGTGTCCCATGAGGAATGCAAAGTGCCTGAATTTTCTAACTCTTCCCCTCAGATCCCCCAAAGATACATGTGACCCACCACCCCATCTCAGACCATGAGGCCACCGTGAGATGCTGGGCCCTGGGCTTCTACCCTGTGGAGATCACACTGACCCAGCAGCAGGATCGGAAGGACCAAATTCAGGATGCAAAGCTTGTGGGGACCAGACCTACAGGGTATAGAACCTTCCAGAAGTGGGCAGCTGTGGTGGTGTCTTCTGGAGAGGAGCAGAGATACACATGTCATGTGCAGTACGAGGGGCTGCCAGAGCCACTCACCCTGAGATGGGCCAAGGAGATGAATGAGGGGGTCATGTCTCTTCTCAGGGAAAGCAGGAGCCCTTCAGCCGGGTCAGGGCTGAGGCCTGGGGGTCAGGGTCCCTCACAGTCCCCTCCTTTCTTAGGGCCATCTTCTCAGCCCACATTCCCCATTGTGGGCATCGTTACTGTCCTGGTTGTTCTTGGTGCTGTGGTCCCGGGAGCTGTGGTCGCCGCTGTGATGTGGAAGAATAAGAGCCCAGGTAGGAAATAGGTGAACTCTGAGTTTTCTCCTGCCATTGGTGGATTTCAAGCGCCAGATGGAAGTTGGTTCATTTCCTGCCTAGTTGTGAGGCACCATCTCCACGCACATTTACCCTGTTCAGATGCCCTGTCAACTCTTACTCTTTTGTAAAGCACCTGTGAAATTGAAGGACAAATGTATCACCATGATTGTGGTCATGGGAACCTGGCTCCCAGCAGTCACAGGTCAGGGGAAGATCCCTGCTGAGGACACACCTCAGGAGGACAATTTGTCAAGCTTCAAGACATCCTCTTCCCTCGGGTTTTCTGATCCTGACCTGGGTCTGCAGTCACAGTTCTGGAAACTCCTCTGGGATCTCATGTCCCTGCCTCCTCCCTGGCCTCTCATAGTTTGTTTTCTTTCCGCAAATGGAAAAGGAGGCAGCCGTGCTCAGACTTCATGTAAGTGTGGTAGGGGTGGGAGAGTGATCCCTGAGATCCTTGGGATAGTGTAGACAGGAGCCCATGGGGGAGCTCACCCACCCCACAATTCCTCCTTTAGTCACATCACCTGTGAGCTCTGACCAGATTTTGTTTTTGTTCCACCTCGAACAGGAGAGTACCCAGGGCTCTGCTGTGTACCTCAAGGTTTGTAAAAGTGACACCTTAGAGGGCCTGAAGTGAAGGAGGAGTTGGGGCAGATGGGACACAACTAGGCTCTGGAGATTCTTTGATTTGGAATTTTTCAATGTGTGGTGGGCTGTTCAGTGTCACCATTTACCATGACTGACTTGAATTTATTCACGACTACTTTTTTTCTAAGACTGCCTTGTGAGGGACTGAGATGCAAGATTTGTTCATGGCTCCTCTTTGAGACTTCAAGGGCCTCTGGTTTCTCTTTCTGCCAAGCCATCTGAATGTATCTATGTCCCTGGTAACAGATGAGAAGTGGGGATACCAGCCAACCCTCATGTCCACCATGACCCCTGATATCATTTGGATCTATGTCTCCACCCAAATCCCATGTCCACTTGTAATCCCTAATGTTGGAGGTGGCGCCTGATGGGATGTGATTGACTCAGGGGGGCGGATCCTCCATGAATGGTTTAGAGCCATCTCTTTGATGCTGTTCTTGTGATAGTTCTCACAAGATCTGGTGTTTGAAAGTGTGTAGCACCTCCCTGCTCTCTCTCCCTCCTGCTCCAGGCATGTCAGTCATGCCTGCTTCCCCTTAACCTTTCAGCATGATTGAAAGTTTTCTGAGGCCCTCTCAAAAGTTGAGCAGATGCCAGAATCATACTCTTGTATAGCCTGCAGTCCCATGAGCCAATTTAAACCTCTTTATAAATTACGAACTCTCAGGTATTTCTTTTATTATTATTATTATACTTTAAGTGTGCACAGTGTGCAGGTTCGTTACATGTGTATACACGTGCCATGTCGGTGTGCTGCACCCGTTAACTCATCATTTACATTAGGTATATCTCCTCATGCTATCCCTCCCTGCTCCCCCCACCCCATGACAGGCCCCAGTGTGTGATGTTCCCCCTCTGTGTCCAAGTGTTCTCATTGTTCAATTCCCACCTATGAGTGAGAACATGCGGTGTTTGGTTTTCTGTCCTTGAGATAGTTTGCTCAGAATGCTGGTTTCCAGCTTCATCCACATCCCTACAAAGGACAGGAACTCATACTTTTTATGGCTGCATAGTATTGCATGGTGTATACGTGCCACATTTTCTTAATCTAGTGTATCATTGAGAAACATTTGGGTTGGTTCCAAGTCTTTGCTATTGTGAATAGTGCTGCAATAGACATACGTGTGCATGTGTCTTTATAACACCATGATTCATAATTCTTTGGGTATACACCTAGTAATAGGATGGCTGGGTCAAATGGTATTTCTAGTTCTAGATCCTTGAGGAATTGCCACACTGTTTTCCACAATGGTTGAACTAGTTTACACTTCCAACAACACTGTAAAAGTGTTCCTATTTCTCTACATCCTCTCCAGCATCTGTTGTGTCCTAACTTTTTTCTCTGATGGCCAGTGATGATGAGCATTTTTTCATGTGTCTGTTGGCTGCATAAATATCTTCTTTTGAGAAGTGTCTGTTAATATCCTTTGCCCACTTTTTGATGGGGTTGTTAGATATTTTTCTTGTTGATTTGTTTGAGTTCTTTGTAGGTTCTGGATATTAGCCCTTTGTCAGATGGATAGATTGTAAACATTTTCTCCCATTCTGTAGGTTGCTTGTTCACTCTGATGGTAGTTTCTTTTGCTGTGCAGAAGCTCTTTAGTTTGATTAGATCCCATTTGTCAATTTTGGCTTTTGTTGTCATTGCTTTTGGTGCTTTAGTCATGAAGGCCTTGCCCATGCCTATGTCCTGAATGGTATTGCCTAGATTTTCTTCTAGGGTTTTTATGGTTTTAGGTCTAACATTTAAGTCTCTAATCCATCTTGAATTAATTTTTGTATAAGGTGTAAGGAAGGGATCCAGTTTCAGCATTCTACCTGTGGCTAGCCAGTTTTCCCAGTACCATTTATTCAACAGGGAATCCTTTCTCTGTTTCTTGTTTTTGTCAGGTTTGTCAAAGATCAGATGGCTGTAGATGTGTGGTATTGTTTTGGAGGGCTCTGTTCTGTTCCACTGTTCTATATCTCTGTTTTGGTACCAGTACCATGCTGTTTTGGTTACTGTAGCCTTGTAGTATAGTGTGAAGTCAGGTGGCGTGATGCCTCCAGCTTTGTTCGTTTGGCTTAGGATTGTCTTGGCAATGTCGGCTCTTTTTTGGTTGCATATGAACTTTAAAGTAGTTTTTTCCAATTCTGTGAAGAAAGCCATTGGTGCTGGATGCGGATGGCATAAAATCTACAAATCACCTTGGGCAGTATGGCCATTTTCACCATACTGGTTCTTCCTATCCATGAGCATGGAATGATCTTCCATTTGTTTGTGTCCTCTTTTATTTCGTTGAGCAGTTCTTCTTGAAGAGGTCCTTCACATTCCTTGTAAGTTGGATTCCTAGGTATTATATTCCCTTTGAAGCAATTGTTAATGGGAGTTCACTCATGAGTTGGCTGTCTGTTATTGGTGTATAGGAATGCTTGTGGCTTTTGCACATTGATTATGTATCCTGAGACTTTGCTGAAGTTGCTTATCAGCTTAAGGAGATTTTGGGCTGAGATGATGGGGTTTTCTAAATATACAATCATGTCATCTGCAAACAGGGACAATTTGACTTCTTCTTTTCCTAACTGAATACCCTTTATTTCTTGCTTCTGCCTGATTGCCCTGGCCAGAACTTCCAACATTATGCTGAATAGGAGTGGTGAGAGAGGGCATCCCTGTCTTGTGCCAGTTTTCAAAGGGAATGTTTCCAGCTTTTGCCCATTCAGTATGACATTGGCTGTGGGTTTGTCATAAATAGCTCTTATTATTTTGAGATACATCCCATCAATACCTAGTTTTTGAGAGTTTTTAGCATGAAGGCTGTTGAATTTTGTCGAAGGTCATTCCTGTATCTATTAAGATAATCATGTGGTTTCTGTCTTTCGTTGTGTTTATATGATGGATTACATTTATTGATTTGCATATGTTCAACCAGCCTTGCATCCCAGGGATGAAGCCAACGTGATCATGGTGGATAATCTTTTTGATGTGCTGCTGGATTCAGTTTGCCAGTATTTTATTGAGGATTTTTGCGTTGACGTTCATCAGAGATATTGGTCTAAAATTCTCTTTTTTTGTTGTGTCTCTGCCAGGCTTTGATATCAGGGTGATGCTGGCCTCATAAAAATGAGTTAGGGAGGATTCCCTCTTTTTCTATTAATGGGAATAGTTCGAGGAATGGTACCAGCTCCTCTTTGTACCTCTGGTAGAATTTGGCTATAAATCCATCTGGTCTGGGACTTTTTTTGGTTGGTAGGCTATTAATCATTGCCTCAATTTCAGAGCTTGTTATTGATCTATTCAGGGATTCAACTTCTTGCTGGTTTAGTCTTGGGAGGGTGTATGTGTCCAGGGATTTATCCATTTCTTCTAGAGTTTCTAGTTTATTTGCATAGAGATGTTTGTAGGATTCTCTGATGGTAGTTTGTATTTCTGTGGGATCAGCGGTGATATCCCCTTTATAATTTTTTATTGCATCTATTTGAATCTTCTCTCTTTTCTTCTTTATTAGTCTTGCTAGTAGTCTATCAATTTTGTTGATCTTTTCAAAACACCGACTCCTGGAATCATTGATTTTTTGAAGGGTTTTTTGTGTCTCTATCTCCTTCAGTTCTGCTCTGATATTATTTCTTGCCTTCTGCTAACTTTTAAATGTGTTTGCTCTTGCTTCTCTAGTTCTTTTAATTGTTATGCTAGGGTGTCGATTTTAGATCTTTCCTGCTTTCTCTTGTGGGCATTTGGTGCTATAAATTTCCCTCTACACACTGCTTTGTATGTGTTCCAGAGATGCTGGTATGTTGTGTCTTTGTTCTCATTGGTTTCAAAGAACATCTTTATTTCTGCCCTCATTTTGTTATGTACCCAGTAGTCATTCAGGAGCAGGTTGTTCAGTTTCCATGTAGTTGTCTGTTTTGAGTGAGTTTCTTAATCCTGAGTTTTAGTTTGATTGCACTATGGCCTGAGAGACAGTTTGCTATAATTTCTATTCTTCTACATTTGCTGAGGAGTGCTTTACTTCCAACTATGTGGTCAATTTTGGAATAAGTATGATGTGGTGCTGAGAAGAATGTATATTCTGTTGATTTGGGGTGGAGAGTTCTGTAAATGTCTATTAGGTCCGCTTGGTGCAGAGCTGAGTTCAATTCCTGGATATCTTTGTTAACTTTCTGTCTCTTTGATCTGTCTAATGTTGACAGTGGGGTGTTAAAGTCTCCCATTATTATTGTGTGGGAGTCTAAGTCTCTTTGTAGGTCTCTAAGAGTTTGCTTTATGAATCTGGGTGCTCCTGTATTGGGTGCATATATATTTAGGATAGTTAGCTCTTCTTGTTGAATTGATCCCTTTACCATTATGTAATGGCCTTCTTTGTCTCTTTTGATCTTTGATGATTTAAAGTCTGTTTCATTAGAGACTAGGATAGCAACTCCTGCTTTTTGTTTTGTTTTGTTTTCCATTTGCTTGGTAGATCTTCCTCCATCCCTTTATTTTGAGCCTGTGTGTATCTCCGCATGTGAGATGGGTCTCCTGAATACAGCACACTGATGGGTCTTGACTATCGAATTTGCCAGTCTGTGTCTTTTAATTGGAGCATTTAGCCCATTTACATTTAAGGTTAATATTTCTATGTGTGAATGTGATCCTGTTATTATAATGTTAGCTGGTTATTTTGCTCATTAGTTGATGCAGTTTCTTCCTAGCATCAATGGTCTTTACAATTTGGCATGTTTTTGCAGTAGCTGGTACCAGTTTTTCCTTTCCGCGTTTAGTGCTTCCTTCAGGAGCTCTTGTAAGGCAGGTCTGGTGGTGATAAAATCTCTCGGCATTTGCTTGTTGGTAAAGGATTTTATTTATCCTTCACTTATGCAGCTTAGTTTGGCTGGATATGGAATTCTGGGTTGAAAATTCTTTTCTTTAAGAATGTTGAATGTTGGCCCCCACTCTCTTCTGGCTTGTAGAGTTTCTGCCAAGAGATCTGCTGTTAGTCTGATGGGCTTCCCTTTCTGGGTAACCTGACCTTTCTCTCTGGCTGCCCTTAACATTTGTTCCTTCATTTCAACTTTGGTGAATCTGATAATTATGTGTCTTGGAGTTGCTCTTCTCATGGAATATCTTTGTGGTGTTCTCTGTATTTCCTGAATTTGAATGTTGGCCTGCCTCGATACGTTCAGGAAGTTCTCCTGGATAATATCCTGAAGAGTGTTTTCCAACTTGGTTCCATTCTCCCCGTCACTTTTAGGTACACCAATCAGACGTAGATTTGGTCTTTTCACATAATCCCATATTTCTTGGAGGCTTTCTTTGTTTCTTTTTACTCTTTTTTCTCTAAACTTCTCTTTTCACTTCATTTCCTTCATTTGATCTTCAATCACTGATACCCTTTCTTCCACGTGATCCAATTGGCTACTGAAGCTTGTGCATGCATTATGTAGTTCTCATGCCATGGTTTTCAGCTCCATCAGGTCATTTAAGGTCTTCTGTACACTGTTTATTCTAATTAGCCATTCTTCTAATCTTTTTTCAAGGTTTTTAGCTTCTTTGCGATGGGTTCGAACATCCTCCTTTAGCTCGAAGATTCTTGTTACTGATCATCTGAAGCCTTCTTCTCTCAACTTGTAGAAGTCATTCTCTGTCCAGCTGTGTTCCATTGCTGGCAAGGAGTTGTATTCCTTTGGAGAAGAGGCACTCTGAATTTTACAATTTTCAGCTTTTCTGCTGTGGTTTCTCCCCATCTTTGTGGTTTTATCTACCTTTGGTCTTTCATCATGGTGACCTACAGATGGGGTTTTGGTGTGGATGTCCTTTCTGTTTGTTAGTTTTCCTTCTAACAGTCAGGACTCTCAGCTGCAGGTCTGTTGGAGTTTGCTGGAGGTTCACTCCAGACCCTGTTTGCCTGTGTATCACCAGCAGAGGCTGCAGAACAGCAAATATTGCAGAACGGAAAATGTTGCTGCCTGATCCTTCCTCTGGAAGCTTCGTCTCAGAGGGGCACCCAGCTGTATGAAGTATCAGTCGGCCCCTACTGGGACATGTCTCCCAGTTAGGCTACTCGGGGGTCAGGGACCCACTTGAGGAAGCAGTCTGTTCATTCTCAGATCTCAAAGTCCATGCTGGGAGAACCACTACTCTCTTCAAAACTGTCAGACAGGGACTTTTAAGTCTGCAGAAGTTTCTGCTGCCTTTTGTTCAGCTATGCCCTGCCCCTAGAGATGGAGTCTACAGACGTAGCCAGGCCTCCTTGAGCTGTGGTGGGCTCCACCCAGTTCGAGCTTCCCAGTCGCTTTGTTTACCTACTTAAGCTTCAGCAATGGCAGATGCCCCTCCCCCAGCCTTGCTGCTGCCTTGTAGTTTGATCTCAGACTGCTGTGCTAGCAGTGAGTGAGGCTCTGTGGGCGTGGGACCCTCTGAGCCAGGTGCGGGATATAATCTCTCGGTGTGCTGTTTGCTAAGACCATTGGAAAAGCACAGAATTAGGGTGAGAGTGTCCCACTTTTCCAGGTACCATCTGTCATGGCTTCCCTTGGCTAGGAAAGGGAATTTCCCGACCCCTCGCACTTCCCAGGTGGGTGATGTCCTGCCCTGCTTCGTGGGCTGCACCCACTGTCCAACAAGCACCAGTGAGATGAACGCGGTCCCTCAGTTGGAAACACAGAAATCACCTGTCTTCTGCATCACTCACACTGGGAGCTGTTGACTGACGCTGTTCCTATTCGACCATCTTGGAACCTTCCCCCTCAGGTATTTCTTTATAACAGTGTGAGAATCAACTAATTCAGAAAATTGGCACCAGGAGTTGGGTATTGCTATAAAGGTAGCTGAAAATGTGGAAATGGCTTTCAAACTGGGTAACAGACAAAGGTGGGAAGACTTTGAAGAGTTCAGAAGACAAGAAAATGAGGGAAAATTTGGGACTTCCTAGAGATTTGTTAAGTTGTTGTGACCAAAATGCTGACAGTGATATGGACAATAGAGTCCAGGCTGATGAGGTCTCAGATGGAGATGAGGAACTTATTGGGACCTACAGGAAAGGTCACTTTTGTTATGCATTGGCAAAGGACTTAGAGGTATTGTGCCCCCTCCCTAGGGATCTGTGGAACATTGAACCTGAGAGTGATGATTAAGGGTATCTGATGGAAGAAATTTCTAAGTAGTATAACATTCAAGATTTGGCTTGGCTGCTTGTAATAGCCTATGCACATATGTGTGAGCAAAGAAATGACCCGAAACTGGAACTGGTATTTAAAGGGGAAATTTAATACCCAGGACAATTCCTAGTGCAGCTGCAGGAGCAGGACCCCTTCCAGGACTACTAAATTGTAGAGCCACTGGCAATGTGCAACCTCAGCCTGGAAAAGCCATAGGCATTCAATTTTCACCCATGAGAGCAGCTATATGGTTTATATTCAGCAAAGTCATAAATGTGGGGCTACAAATGGCATTATGAGCCCAGAACTTGCACCAGCCAATGTGCTCAGGATTCAAAATATAGAGTTAAAGGAGATTATTTTAGAGCTTTAAGTTTTAATCTCTGCTATAATGAGATTCAGCCTGTGAGGACACCGCATTCATTTCTTTTGGTCCATTTATTCCTTTTGGAATGGAAATGTATAAGAAATGCCTCTTCCACTGTTGCATTAATATTTTAGAGGTAAATAACATATTTTTAAAAATTTTACTGGCTCAAAGCTTATAGCTTTGAGAACTTACCTTGAGTCTCAGATGACACTCTGGAATTTTGAGTTGATGCTGGAACAACCTAAAATAATTTGGGACAATTGGGAGATTATTGTGTTTTGCAATGTGAGAAGAAAATGAGCTTTGGCTGGCTAGCGACAGGATGCAATGATATAAGTATTTATCCCTTGATACCTCATGTTAAAATCTGATGCCCATTGTGGGATGTGGGGCCTAATGGGTGCCGTTTGGGTCATGGGGACCAATGTTTTATGAATAGAGAGATACTGCCCTCTCTCTGGAGTGAATGAATTTTTGCTCTATTATTTTCCGAGAGCTAGTTGTTAAAAAGAGCCTGGCAAATTCCTACTCTCTCTGTTCCTCTGTTACCATGTGATCTCTGCACATACCAGCTCCCCTTTGCCTTCTGCCATGAGTGGAAGCAGCCTGAGGCCCTCACTAAATGCTCAAACATTTCCAGACATCAGAATCCTGAGCCACATGAACCTTGCTTATATAAATTAGTCAGTCTCAGACATTTCTTTATAGCAACACAATATAGAATAAGACAACATTCTCACCACAGGTATGTGTCTCTGGCAGCCAGCCCCCATTGTCAAGATAACTAGGATCTGCTCAACCAAGAGTCCTGTCATCAGTATTCTAAAGACACTCTTATCACTCAAGAATCTAAGGTTTTTAGGAGAAACCAGGGACAAAGGCTACATGTTTTTCTTTGACCACATATCTTTTATAGGAAAAGGATTGTAACAGTAAAGAGGTATTGCCATATTATCAGAGTTTCATTCAGTCATTTAAAATTAGGCCAGTTTATCATCCTCTTTTATGAATATGTCTCCCAGAATGAAGTCATTCAGCTTTGCAGACACCACTCAATCTTACCGGGTTCAAAAAACAAGAATGGTCTCAGGGACATATGGCTTCACCCTTTTAGGCATCCAGTATAACTGAACTAAGAGACAATATCTTCTCTTGCTCATACTACTTTTGAGGAGTTAAGTTAATATTGAATTTTTCTCGTTATATAACCCTTTGATTTATTCACTTGCCCTCAGCCACTATTCCTCTTTCTGTCCCTTTATCTCAGTCTTTTCCAGTTTTGGAAGTGACATTAGGTTTGGCTGCTGTGCTGGTCTAGACTGCAGGCAGCAATAGTATTCTAGCATGTCTTCCCTCAGTCTACTCTTGATCATAGAGGGTAGGTTACACAGCGAAGGAACTAGTTGGTGCTATTGGAACACCAGGCTACATGGCTCTACTTATTGTTAATCCTGACTTTGCCAGATGAAATGAAGGCATAGCATGATCTTTGAGTTGCTTGCGGATTCTTACATACAGGTGTAAAAGTATAGTTATGGTTTTTGGCTTAGGGATAATTCCTGTTTCTGGCACTTTTATTTACATCCCTATTCCTAGTACCACGGCATCACATGTGAAAAAAGAAATTTGAGGTGAAGTGTAGTCATTACTCCAGCATCCTCTCCCCTTAGGAAGAATTCTATGTATAGTCATAACAGCATCGTCCTGATCCATCAGGACAAAGAGAAGAAGCTACCTAGTGGAGTCACACTTGCAGCCCCACCCATGTTGACAGTGAGCACATTCATGGAGATATAAAAGCCAGTCCTTCATATTTATATTGCCCAAAAATTATATTGGCAGTTTTTAGACAATCAATGTTTCAATTGACCATTTCAATTTTCTATCAAAGTTTTCTCCTGAGGAGGACATCTCCCTGTGCATTGTTGGCTGTCTGAGGCTGTAAGTGTGCTTTCTTGTGCAAAGAAATGTGACATGGCAGTCCAAATTGGTGCAATCTCTTCTTTTCTTGTTCTTTTATAGCCCTTGAAGCATTGACTTCTACTCCTGATTGAGCATAGCCCAATCTAGAGTCAGTGACTTTCCTGTCAAGATCCACTGGCAGTTCCTTTGGGGTTGCTGGCATCAGTCTGGCTTGCCAGCTATACATGATCAAAGACTTCCAACTAGAGAATCTGTCACAGAGCCATCTGCAGTCTCTGTCTGTTTTCTTGACCAACAGTCAAAACAGAGATTATAAGAAATGAGATAAATTACCAAAATTGTGAACAAAAGAGAGATTATCACTAATGACCCTTAGGAAGTTAAAAAGCATTATAAGTGAATAGTCTGAAAAATCTGGAGCCAACAAGTTAGACCATTTAGATAGAATGGACAGATTCATACAAAGACAGAAATTGCCAAAACTGGCTGAGTGCGGTGGCTCATGCCTGTAATCCCAGCACATTGGGAAGTCGAGGCAAGTGGATCACGAGGTCAGAAGATCAAGACCATCCTGGCTAACATGGTGAAACCCCCGTCTCTGCTGAAAATACAAAACAAAAATTAGCTGGGCCTGGTGGCGGGCGCCTGTAGCCCCAGCTACTCAGGAAGCTGAGGCAGGAGAATGGCTGAGCCCAGGAGGCAGAGCTTGCAGTGAGCCGAGATCATGCCACTGCACTCCAGCCTGGGTGACAGAGTGAGACCCCATCCCAAAAAGTAATAATAATAAAATAAAAAATAAAATAAAAAGAAATTGCCAAAACTGCGTCAAAAATAAAGAGAAAATCTGAATAGAACTGAACACTAAGTCAGTAATTTAAAAACCGTCTCACAAGGAAATGCCAAAACCCAAATATCTTCACTGGTGAATTCTATCAAATATTTCAAAAGCTCTGTCAGAGAAGAAGAGAGGAAGGAAGACTTCCCAGCTCATTTATGGAACTGGCATTACTCTAATATCAAAGTCAGAAAGTCAGAGCAAGACTCACAAGAAAAGAATACCAGAGACCAGTATCAGCAATAAACACAAATGAAAATGTCCTTAACAAACATTGGCAGACAATAAAACGCCACATAAAAAAGGATTATACCCCATGACCAATGAGATTCATCCCAGGAAAATAAGGTTGGATTAACATTTGAAATCAATGAATGGAAAGCACTGTATTAATGAAGTAAAAGACATAATTATCTCAAAAGATGCAGAAGAAACAGTTGACAGGTATGTTAACACCACTCATGTTCATAAGTTTCAACAAAACAGGAATGGAGGGGACCTTCCTCACTCTGATAAAGGGCATCTATAATAAACCCACAGCTAAAATCATTCTTAATGAAGAAAGACTGAATGCTTTTCTCCTAAGATGGGGATCAATACAAGGATGTCCAGTCTTCCACTTAACATTGTACTTCCACTTCCACTTAATATTGTATTGGAGATAGTAACCAGTGCACTAAGGCAGAAAATTAAAAACTAAAGGCATCCAGATAAAAAGGAAAACACAAAACTCTATTCGCAGATAACCTGACCTTGTCTGTAGAATTCACAAGCAGATAAAAGCCTGCTAGCACTAAGAAATGAATCCAGAAGGGCCCATAGGATATAAAATCAATATAAAAATTAATTATTAATATATTTATCTATACAAGCAATGAAAATCTCAACTTTCCTATCACAGTAGTTTCGAAAAGGGTGAAATAGGAATAAATTTAGGAAGAGAGCAGTGTTTGTTCACTGAAAATAAAAAACATTACTAAGAGAAATTAAAGGTCGAAATAAATGGAGAGGTGCGAGTTGGAACGCTCCATAATATTGTTAAGATGGCAACTCTCCCCTAATAGATCTATAGGTTCAACACAATTGCTATCAAAATCCCAGCAGGCATTTTATAGAAAATTGACAAAATAAGCCTAAAAATGTATATGAAAATGCAGAGGATGCAGAAGAGCCAACACAAGTTTGAAAAAAAAAAAAATGGAATGTCATATAAAACTATAAAAATCCAGACAGTATGAAACTGAGAGACACAGAGATCAATGAACAGAAATGAACAGAAGTGAAAATCTAGAAAGACATTCTTACATTTTTTATTTGTCAATAGATTTTCAATGAAGTTGCATAGGTAATGCAATGTGACACTTAACACCACATAAAATATCAGCTCAAACAAATTAGAGACGTATAGAGCTAAAATTTATGAGTTAAAACTATAAAATTTCTAAACGAAAATATAGAAAGAAATTTTTGTGACTTTCGGTAGTTAGGCAAAAAATTCTTAGATAAAAATACCAAAAGCATGATCTACAAGTGAAAAAGAGAGAGAGAGAGAGAGAGAGATTAGGCTTAGTTAAAATTTAAAACTTGAGTGCTCCAAAAGACATCATTGAGAAAATGAGAAGACAAGCCATAGACTGGGAGTAAATATTTCACAATTTATCACAAATTACATTTGTGATGAAGAACATGTATCCAGAATATGTGACAAACTCTTAAACTCAATGTAAGAAGACAAGCAACTCAACTGAAAGTGAGCAAAACATACAAATATGCTCAACTGACTTTTACAAAAGAACAAAAGCAATTCAATGAAAGAAGGAGAGCTTGCCCAACAAACAGTGCTGAGCAACTGGATAACTGAGCCGAAATCTCACACTTTATACAAAAAATAACTCAAAATGAATCACAAGCTTTAATGCAAGACACAGAGTTAAAATGGCAAACATTGAGCCGGGCCTGGGGTCACAGACCTGTACTCTCAGCTATTCGGGAGGCTGAGGTGGGAGGATTCCTTGAGCCCAGGAGTTCAAGGACAGCCTAGGCCAAAATTTTTTTTTTCTAAAATAAATAATAAATAAATTAAAAATTTCAAATTACAACCTTTGAAGAAAAAGTCATCAGAACTAAGACTAGACAAATAGTTCTTAGACATAACACCAAAAGTATGATCCATAAAAGAAAAAGTTAATCAATTGGATCTTATCAAAACTAAAAACTGTTGCTCTGTGAGAGACCTGTGAAGAGCTAAAAAGACAAGCTACAGAACAAGAGAAGATATTTACAGACAACATATTCTGTAAAGACTGTATTCAGAATATATGAAGAAATGTAAAAACAACAGTAAAAAATGAAATCCAATTACAAAACAGGCAATGAGCAAGACAAGAACAAACATTTCTCTGAAGAGGATAAATACTGGGCTAACAAGCAAATGAAAAGACACTCAACATGATTATCCAGTAGGAAAAATACAAATTAAAACTACAATCATGAGAATGGCTGAAATACAAAATAAAGGTAACAGCAGGTGCTGGCAAGGATGCAGAGAAACTGGGTCACTCTTATATTGCTGGTAGGAATGGATTTTAAAATGGTACAGTCACTCTGGAAATGGGTATTGCAGTTTTCTTCAAACTTAACATGCAATTTACCTTATGACTAGCAACTGACCTCCTAGGCACTTATTTCAAACAAGGGAAAACTTTATGTTCACAGAACACCTGTACACAAATACTCTTGTAGCTTTATCCGTAACACCTTCAAACTGGAAATAATGAAATTGTCTTTCAGTGGGTGAAGGAGATCTGCTGGTTGAACTCATAACTGAGTCTACACAAGTGCCCTTCCTCAAGGCTACCATCCTGCTTCTCTCTACAATGAGTGTTTTATGCATATTTCCCACTTTCTCACAAATAATATTAAAGACATGTACTGAGGTATCAAAATCTAATAAACACAAATTTTTACTGCTCCATCAAAGAGAATTTGAAGTGGGATTGTGGTTTGGTGCCACTGCCTGGTTCTGCTAAGGTGCTGGGTGTGTTACCCACCGTGGCATTTGCAGCATTAATGGAAAAGTTGACATAATGAAACAGGCAGATGGCATCTTGGTATTTCTGTGAAAGCAGGTTTCCCTCCAGGACTCTCTGAAGGCAGCTCGGGGGGCACACTTTCAAAATGGCAAAGATCAATTATGGTTCCTAGTGGGACGCAACCCCTAACCTATTCTGACTCAGCACTCTCTCTCTCTCTGTTTTCCCTCATTCCTCCAACTTATAATCGTATAAATTTCCAAATGTGCAAAGAATCTGAAAGAATAGTGCAGTAAAATTCAAGTTACCACTCTTCCATATTTGTTAATATTTCTTTATATACATGAAAGCAGCATGTGGAATGATGGACAATGGAGACCCAGAAGGGTAGGGTGGTTGGCAGTGGATGTATGATGAGAAGGGTTTCTTGGTGGGTACAATGTGCCTGGCTGCAGTGACGGATGCACTGAAGGCCCTGACTTTACCACAGCTCAATATAGCAATGTAGCGAAATTGCGCTGGTGCCCCCTAAATGTATATGAATTTACAAAATAAACAATAAAATAACAAATCTCTTTATAGATATAGGTAGATAGGTTTGTATAGCATGTGTGTGAATGTGTGTGTGTGTGGGGAGAGAGGTATCACGAATGAAGAGATTAAGATTTTGTGACTGAGCCATTCTAAAGTAACTTAAACATAAAACGCATGGATAAATGTGTCTGTGACAACAAACCTGAATACAAACATGAAAGAATATGTCATAAACACATCTCTGGATAGATAGCTTATGAACAAATTCCCTACCCCAGCTCCCTTACTGGTTACCCTGTGAACACAGGCAGGCAGGGAACAGGACCCAGCTACGGTTCCTCATCCTTTTCTTGCATCCAGGCAGGTCCTGCATCTGCTCCTGCTGCACAGAGGGCTCCCATCCCTGCCTTGGTCACTTTCACAGGTGCTCCCCTAACTCTCTCTGCCACCACTGCTTTACCTTGGTGGAGCTGAGGCGGCCCTGACCAAGAACAGCACCACCCACCTGTGCCCCCAAGACCAGGAAGTTAGGAGGAACCACGCAACAGGGTCAGTAATTATCCTACCTCCCTAATCAGTCTGAACTGATGGCAGGAGATACTGATGCTTGCTTTACTCATCCTCATTCCCTGTTCATTTATTCTTCATTAATTCAATTCAATCTCCCCAGCAGTCACTTCACCCAAGAAGCACTGACCTCTACTCTTCATAATCAGGAAACCCCAAAGCACTCTCTGCCACCTCCCTGATATCATCTTCAGCTCTACATCATCACATGTGGGCTCCAACTCTGCAGGGCAGATGTTCCCCACAGGGTCAGCCCCTGAACACTGGCCCCAGATGTTCCCCCCATCTCTTCCCAGCCCTTTCAGTGTTGCTGTGAATCTGTCCCTCACTGAGAACTGGTGGGGAGATGTGGAGGAGGAGGGGAGATTTCTCTGTGCTGTGTCAAGGCATCGAAACAGACCTCTCCTTCTCTCCTGAACCTCACACTCTCTCCCTTCCCAGACACTTGAAATAAAACGCAGACCGGAAATGTCTATTTAAGAGCTAAATATCTATAGTATAAAATATGAAGACAGAGTAGAATGGGGTAATGCAGGAGAGTAGAACAGGGGTGAGGGGACCTCAAGTGCCAGGAAAGCTGGTCCTGGGCTCCCCAGGAGGAACCGTCACCAGGAAACTCACTCATAAAGCTCACCTATAATAATACAGTTACTGCACTGCGATATATTAAAATATAATAAAATAACAAAATAAAAATCATATGGCACAGCTGCAAACACCTCATATATGCTAACCCTTATCATTCATCCAACCACAAGAAATAAATGCTGTTAATTTCCCCATTTCATAGATGAGGAAACTGAGGCACCAAGAGGGAAAGTGCTGTTGAGACCCAGGCAGGGAGTTGAATCCAGGCCGCCTGGCTGCAGAGTCTAGCTGCCCTCAGTGGCACCAGTGGACCCAGGAGATGACACCAGAGACTGAAATCCCAGCTGTGCACTGCCCTGGTGGTCTCCTGTCCCAACCGGGTGTTGATCCAGGCCTTGTAGGTTCCCATGCTCTGGAGAAAAGAGAGAAACAGTAAATGTTCCACTGGGTGCAGGGCGCTGCTTTTATTCCCTGAGGACTTCTCCCTCCTCAGTCACTCCAAAATCAGATTCACCCTTTCTCTGAGGGAAGACGACGTCCCCACGTTTTTCTCCCTCCCATTGCACTTTTCCCAGCCCCTGCCAGTCCCCCTCCCATGACTCCATCATGGTGCAGGGAGTGAAAGGACCCCAGGATGAAGGAACAAGACCCAGGAGGAAACTCAGTGCCCTCCCCTCCTCTCACGCCTGACCAGCCCTGACACAGTGGGAGGCCTCCCCAAAGAGAGGCCCTGGCCCTATCTCCATGTTCCTCCAGGCCTGGGCTGAGTCACACACGCAGTCCTTCTCCCCCTCAGTCCCCAGGCCCTCCTCATCTGCAGAGGCACCTGCGCACCAGGGCAGACCCTGCACACTGTGGGTTCTGCCCTCCACCTGCAGCTCAGCGTTCCTCCCCTCCCAGCTCTGAGCACACAGCTCCTAACTGGAGATCCCATCAGGAAGCCCTGGGGCTCACAGGCCCAGCATGGAAAAACATGGCTGGATGGAGTCTGCACCTGACCTGATGCTGGGGATCCCCTTGCTCAAGGAACCCTCCCCTCCCCATAACCTACACTTGGGCTGTGATTGCCCCTGCCTGGTGCACTCATCCCTGGAAAGGCAGCTCCATCCCAGAACTGCTGCTTCGTGAGGCTGCACAGCCTTCCTGCCGTGTTCCTAGCAGGGATTCCACCCAGGCCACTGCCATTGCAGCTCACAGGGGATCTTCTTCTCCTTGTGGAGTAGGGGGTTTCTTCAGACCCCTCATCCTGAGGCTGCCTCCACCCTCTGCACCTGGTTATTGCCACTGCCACAGCCACAGTCTCCCACATGGACCCTCCGAGAAAGGAAGCTCCAAATTTGAGTTCCTGTTCCACTCAACATGCTTTACAGCATCAGTATTCGAGGACATCTTATTAAGATTATCCAGCTGAAATTATGTTGATGGACATCAACACTTAAAGCAGGAATTTCGAGAAATTAACATGATTTTCATCCCCTTTTTCTGGCCAATATTCCAATGACCTGTGAGAAAACCATTCCTGCCTACAGGGAAGCAGAACTGACAATCCCTCTACAGGAGACACCACAGGTGAGAGCAGGAGCGACCACAGACCTGCACTGCCCCTGCTGTGGGTGCCTCCTGGACCGGGCCCTCTTGCTGCAGGGCAGGGCATGAACCATCGCATCTGCTGAGGCCTGCAGGGGCCGACTAACAGTGCAATTAGGTTCAAGGATGAGTCACCACTACCCCACTGGCCAGACACACAGAAGTGGGGAAATGGCAGAAAGACTCAGGTTTCCTGGACACCGCAGCCTCTCACTGTCCCCTGCACTGCCTCTGTCTTTACAAAAACACAAAACTTTCTGCTTTCTCCTCTCCCCTCAAACAACTTGACTGTGGGGAAAACAATTCTGACTGTCTCTTATTTTAAATTTGCCAGGCAATGACGATGTTAAGAAGAAAAACATTGGCTCAGGAAAGGCAAGGTGAGGCCACAAAGCACAGAACAAAGCCCCAAAAACACAGCCCCTGGGGACTATGACTCTCGGGGGCGGGAAAAGTAATACCTGGACATAGGATGAAAACAGGGAACCAGCTGCCCTGGCAGGGTGCTGGTCCCCATTCCCCAAATAGCCCAGGGACACCTGCTTATCTACTCATGTATATCATCCCCAAGGAAACACAGGGCGGCAGGGGCCACATGGTGGGAACCTGGAAAAAGCACAGCCTCGAGTGACCCAGAGGACACAACACCCCCGAGAGAGAGCTCCCGGATGAGGCGCATGGGCAGCTGCAAGGTGGAAGAGGATGGCCGTGTGCACTCAGGACCCTCCCTGGTACAAGGGAGGCCACAAAGGGAACTGCACATGCAGGGGTCAGTGGGTCAGCCTCGTGGGTCTTTTTCTTGGTATCCTTCTGATGGCTGGAGAAACAGGGGAGAGTGATGCAGAGAGGAAGGGACTAGAGGCTCTCCCTCTCCTCGGATTCCTTTCTAGTTTCTAACCTCTCACCAGATCACATCTGCCTTTGGCTCCCTCTGAGTCCATGATCATTCAGGCTCTCAGCAATCAGCATGCAATTCCCAGCTCACCCACCTAGATGCAACCTGGTAAGCCTGAGAGACAGAGACTGGGATGGGGAGAGAGCAGGTGCCATGGCCCTCCCTGCTGCCCAGTCCTCACCTGCAGCAGGAGAAGGCCATAGCTGGACGTTCGAGGGCCTTGGCCCAGCCTTGGTTTGGGCAGAAATTAAGGGTGTCAAAAATAAGGTACATGTGATGGTTCATTTTCAATTCTATGTGCCTTAGTATAGGTTTAAACATAGACATAAAGAGACACATGGACACAAAGAGATAAAAAAGCAAAATGTACTAAGCCATCCCCCAGCTCCTTCCTGCTTTCCTTTTCATGCACCAGCCAGGTGCCGATCAGCTGGGGACCCCTCTACGACTCCCTCCCCACCTCACCAAATAACTTAGTTTAGGCTAGCTTGCAATATAGATAATTGTAACCCTTTCTTATCACCTAAGTGCAGCCATTAGGGCCATAAATTAAATGTTTGAGGAGTCCTGAGGCAATCGCAATGCATTATGGGCTGCAACAAAATGCAGCAAAAAGACTGTAAAGAACATACTGGAAGCTTTAATCAAACTACAATAGGCAACATCCAGAAAGACTGTAACCCCATAGTACTCAGCTAATGAGGAACTGGGGGAGGGACGTGGGCACTAGAGAATAAATTTTTTGTTGAAACCGTCCCTGGTGTGCCTGCATTCCAGACACCCAATACTGAAAAACTGTTGCTAAAAGTCTCACTTTCACTGTTCTCTGGGTCTCTGAGAGAGACAGTTCTTCGGGTTTGGATGGGTGATTTTGTTTCCTACAATCTAGTGGCCTGTATGGGGATCACTGTGTTTACATGAAGTGAGACTTTGGCGGAAAGAGGAAAAGCGTACCACTGGATTCATGTGGCCCATTCTGTCCAGATGTCCAGGTTCCCCACAGAAGCCATAGACAAACTTGAACCTGTTATTCAGAAGACAACGAAAGTGACACAGGGAAAAGGAAAAGCAGGCACTGCGGCAACCAGGCAAACTTGTGCACAAGCCCAGGTAGGAAGATTGGACTATGAGCAGTGCCTTGGTGGTTGGGCATTTTCGGAGGTCAAGTGTGTGTGACTGAGACATATCCTAGATATGAAGCGAGTGCGGAGACCCAATCCATGGTCCTGTTCTCCCAGGAAGGAAACGGCCAGAGATGGACAAAGCAGTTACAGAGCAGTTGACTCGTGGGTTGTGAAGAGATCTCCAATAAGAGGCGTTGAGTACACAGGCAAACTCAGACTCAGGGAGCAACCGAAAATGGGAAGCAAGAATTCTAGGACTAGAGAACAAAGGAAGGAGGAAGCCGAGGAGGTCCCCTCCAGCATACCCCCAGATAGTCCACTGGGGAGGATGTTACAGGCTTGGGGGAATGACCCCTGAACCAGGAATAAGGAAAAACAAAATATAACAAAGTATTGCTGTTTTCTCCAACCTAAAGAGCCCATTCGTCAGCCTTTGGTCTTTTGGCCTAAGTTTAGCTCAAATAAGGACTGTGTATGCCAAGCTTTAATTCTTTATGTGAATAATAAATCCCCATCCTCACAAGAGGTGATGGGTTATGCTGTTTGTTGGATTAGTGAATTAACCCCATGTTTCCCCTTAAAGAAAAATAAAAAGAGCATAGTAAAGAGCCCTCACCCAGTGAAAAGCCCTGGGATCCCCTAACATGCTTGCCCTCACGCCATACATCTCACAAAGTAGAGGACAGGGAGATCAGGGGGCAACAGGAAGGTTGGAGGAAAAGGAATCTGGGGGTCATGAAGGAGCTAAACCCTTAAATCCTTGTCCAAATTTAAGGAAAAAATTAGAACAATGTAAAAAGGACATTAAGAATTTCCCTATTCCTTCTAAACAGTAGGTGTCTAACATGTATTCTCTCAGAAAAGTCCCTATGGGACAGGGAAAAATTGGATTTGTGAGTACGCCTTTAACAAGTACTGAGGTTAGGAATTTTAAAATAGAAATGACGTCACTCTTAGAAGCGAGCTCTCAGTAAGGCTGCAGAGGGCCTGGCGGGCTACATAAGGAAAATCAGTACTAGGATCCTAAACACAAATGGCTACGGGGTCAGCAAATAATAAAAAGGAGGGCTGCAAGGCTGGGTGGGAACTGTGGCGGCTGCTCAGCTGTTCTTACAGTGCCGGCACTGTGTTGTCAGGAATAGCAGGACGGGTCCCATCTCCGTGGCCTCAATTTTGCCAACCTAACAATGGCTCAAGAAGCGGGAACTCAGCCTGGCTGTGGAGAAGGCCCCGCCAAAATTTCATCAGTCACCTAGCCCCACCCCAGCGACTGCTCACCCAATGAAAATAGATGCCTGGAGATGAGGCCCAATCATAAGTGGGTAGGGCGGGGCCACACGCGGAATAGCAAGTTCACGACCAATTACAGATTTCTTTGTTCTTTCTCCACTCCCACTGCTAAAAAAAAAAAAAAAAAAAAGAAAAGAAAAGAAAAAGAAAAAGAAAAACGTCTTCCCAATTAGATAATGGCGACTGTAGTACAACCTCGTGATTATGCTAAAAGCCACTGAACTGTACACTTGAAAAAGGTAAATTATGAGGCACATGAATTATATCTCAATAATAATAACGCCATCCAGAAAGCCTCTTTCGATTGAGAGAACTGCCTCCTCCCCAATACATATTTCTTAGTGTTCAGGGCACCTAGCCAGGAGTCCTCAAACCTATCTTCCTGGAACTACCTGAAAAGTTTTTAATATCCACGGTCCCAGGCCACAGTCAAAACCAATGGAATCACAAAGCCTAGGTTACATCTGAGCCTGAGTATCTTTTTTTTTTTTTTTTTTTTGAGACGGAGTCTCGCTTTGCGGCCCAGGCTGGAGTGCAGTGGCCGGATCTCAGCTCACTGCAAGCTCCGCCTCCCGGGTTTACGCCATTCTCTTGCCTCAGCCTCCCGTGTAGTTGGGACTACAGGCGCCCGCCACCGCGCCTGGCTAGTTTTTTGTATTTTTTAGTAGAGACGGGGTTTCACTGTGTTAGCCAGGATGGTCTCGATCTCCTGACCTCGTGATCCGCCCGTCTCGGCCTCCCAAAGTGCTGGGATTACAGGCTTGAGCCACCGCGCCCGGCCAGCCTGAGTATCTTTTAAAGTTCCCTGGGTGGTTTCAATGTGTAGTCGAGTTTTAGAATCACTATTCTAGCCCACGGTTTGGTACCAACTCAGCCTGCCTTCAATCTCATCTATTATCTTTGCTTTTGTTTTCTTTTTTTTCTTTTAAAAGGGGCTGGGGGATCTCACTCTGTCACCCAGTTGGAGTGCAGTGGCGTGATGACAGCTCACAAAAGCCTCGAATGCCTGGGATGGAGCAATCCTGCCACCTCAGCCTCCTGAGTAGTTGGGACTACAGGCAAGTGCCACCACGCCCAGCTGTCATTTACCATCTGGTGCCATCCTCCATTAGACAGTGAACCATCTGTGATCAGGAACTGTGTCCATTCCATCTTCGTCAGCCTTACAAACATATTTTTTAAATGGAACTCTATCTATGGTTATTAACCATTCTCCAAGACCCCTAGCCTACACTTTTCTGTAGATGAAAATGTCATACATCACAGAGTTTTAACAATTACTCAGTTTTCCCATCCATATTCACTGATTATTTATTTTGATCATCATAATTTATTGAGCACAGCAGGGACTGGGGTCCTGTCCCCACCTTAGAGGGATTATTTACACTGCTAAAGGTCACAAGGGTAGTGAGGGAAAGAGAGGGAGATGGATCCAGCTCTCCTGACACTGGTCCCAAGCAAGCCCTTCCCTCCACAGTGTCTACCCTCTCTCAAGGACTTTTTCTCCCTGCGCCAGGTCCAGCAAAGGGTCTCATTTAGCTCACCCCCAAAAAGACTTTTAATACTTCAAAGACGATGATGATAATAATAATATGTAAAGCTTGTTGCACCGCATTTAGATGTGATCGCGACAAGACAAGAAGCCAATCCCACCCTTTATGAGGTAGGGGAGACCGTAATGATCTTGGACTTCCGGTGAGCGGCTCCCCAGGGTCTAGTCCTGGCTGCCCCTCCCCAACCAAACCTCCCAGGTCTTTTCTGCCCAAAGCCCTCCCCCTCTACCCAACCTCCAGCCCCTTCTTCTCAGGCCCATCAACTACGTTTTCTTCCTCAGCTCTCGCCTTAGATCCCTGGACTTACCAGCACACAGGCGATTTTCTCCTCGTAGACTTTAGGAGCCACTGCTGGCTCCGGAAAAGAAAGAGAAACTGCCCAGCGCGGTCGCGAGTCGCGTGTGTAACTCAGGACCGGGCTGCGGTGGGAGCCCCGGGAGCGTTTTCAAGTCTGCGACCCGGAGTTCACTGCGAGGACTGGGATCACCCGTCACCCCGCCCTGGTCTGCGGAAAATGAAACGTGTTTACTGATAAAGAAACGGAATAACGGAAGAACGGATAAAGAAACGGAATAACGGAAGAAACGGAATAACGGCGCTGCGGGCTGGGGAGGGCGGAGCTGCCTTCAGGCTTCTGGTCTCCAGCTGCGGGTCACTCACACCTGCCGCTGTGAAATGCAGACCCGCGGGGCAGGAATTCCGAGTCCGGGCTGGAGCGCGATCTGGAATCTGACTCACTTGAAACAGCACCGCGGCGGATTCGGATCCGGGTGAGTAGGGAAATGCGCCTCAGCCCCTCCCACGGGCCGCCCACGGTTCCAGGATCCGAAAACGCTTCCTGCTGCTCCACCACCCCTGGAAGGCAGCGCCCGCCTCTGGGCGGTTCTGATGGAAACGGGCTCCACCGCCCGCAGGAAAACCCACAACTAAGGGACCAGGAAAAAGCCTCTCAGGGTCCCGCCCCTTCAGTGAGGATCCTAATTTACACCCCGAGTGTGGCCCAGTCACAGACTGGAGCGAAGGTCACTGAAACGATACAAGACCAGCGGGGCCCAGAGCGCTGCCGCTCACAGAATCCGGTGACAGCGCCACCTCGCGTCCCTTCCCTGACCTGCCTCAGGCGGACGCAGTGACGCGTGTTGCCTGGAGGCTGGAATACACCGGGGATCAAATGCAGAGAATGGAGAAAGGAGGGAAGGATGGGGGGACGTGTTGAAGAAAGGACGGAAGAGGGAGAAAAGGGGAGAGAAAAGGTGACGGCGAGAATAATATTTAAAATATGTAGTTTTATTATTTATTTTTGCCCTTTATCTAGTTTTGTTATTTATGAGCGTTTTTACCATAGCTATTTTTTCTCTGTGTGGGAATCTGTAATTATACAGCTCATTATGCTTATTTCAGAGCCTGCGAGATCAAGTTACAGACAACATGAGCTTCTACCTCCAGATGTGCCAGGGTGCATCTCTTGGATACAAGAAAAAGGGTTTGGTTTTGTTTTACAAAATCCAAGTACAAATCTCAAATAGGATAATATTTTTAAACCGTCATTGGGGCACACTTTGCATGCAATAAATGTATCTATTTGAAATGTACAGCTCATTGAGTTTTACTCTTCGGCTGTTTTACACACCCACGTATCTGCTACTACAATGAAGATAAATAACATTTCCATAATGCCCTAAAGAACAGCCATGTAATAAAATTCCACGCAGTTGTTAAAAAGAGTAGGATGAATGTTTAAGTATTGCTATGAGAAGATCTGTGCCCAGCCTTTTACCCATTTTTAAAAGGACAAGGATATATGGAATTATAATACCAGTAATATCACTTAGATAATATATATTTTAAGTAGGAGAAAACCTTAAAATTACTCACCAAAATTTTGACAGGGACTGGGATAACTTTGTGACTTTCAGTTTCTCTGGAAGGTTGGCATTTTTTATTACAGTATAAACTTGGATTTTAGCCAGGCACGATGGCTCAGGCCTGTAATCCCAGCTCTGGAAGCTGAAGGATAGCTTGATCCCAGGAGTTGGAGGCTGCAGTGAACTAGGATCTCACCACTACACTCCAGCCTGGATGACAGAAAGAGACCTAGTCTCAAAAATAAATAAATAACATTTAAAAATAAAAATAACAAACTTGGATTTGTATGGTGGTTAAGAAAGAATATTTGTTTGAAAAATGTTATGAAGGTAACCAAATACTTACAGGATTTTAAAACTCAAAGTGTTAATTAAAACCCAACTCCAGAAACTCTCTTTTAAGAGAACTTCATATTTTCATGGCATTGATTCCTTCTCAAAGTGCCTTTGATAGAGCTGTTCTTAGTGCAGTAGGAAGATGTGTAATAATTTTACAAAAGGGGCGGGCTATAATAAAAAGGAAAACGCAAAATCCAGTGGGGACACACTGTCCCATTTATTTTCAAAGCACGTTTGAAAACTGCGCTGCTATAGTGTCTTTGGGTTGAGATAAAGTCGAGGAAAATCTTGTTCCTGGAGTGCTGATTTCCTTTTTCCAAGGGCCAAAGCCTTTCGAAGCAAGTCTAAAAACTCAGGCTGACTTCCGGATCTAGAGAAGTCTCTAGAAAGTTTGAGCAGGCCTCCAAGCTGTAAGAATTGAGCCCATCTTGGTGATGCTCTCTCGGGCTCCACCCAGTGGCAATAACCGGAAGGACAGGACGCGGTGAAATGGCATCAGTGAGTCAGAGGCCAAAGGAGGATTCCAGGCCCCAGCGCGCAGGATGTGCTTTGTCATAGTGGGGTTGGGTTAGCGAAGCGGAGGCAAGGACACTCAGGGAATAAATGGCAGAGGAAGCAGGCGCGCGAGGGAGGATCTAAAGCCTTCAGACTTCTTGCTTTTCTTCCTGTTGGGTCGGAGGGGACCAACGTGGTCCCGGGAGGGGAGGTCCGTGGGATGTAGAGAATGGAGTGGCTGCAAAGGGGCGTTGCACGCCCCACCCAAGGGTCCTGGCTCTCTCCTCCCAGCTACTACTGATGAGTTCAAACTAAGGAGGAGACCAAGATTTGCCCTTTGCAAAGTAGACTCCTTATCTCACACTCCGGCTGGTTTTCTAAATCCATCCTAGTAAAACACAAAAACCAACAACCGAATTCTGTGTGTGACATTTCTGACCGCTAGAAGGTCCTCCTCCTCCCCATTCCTCGCGTGCTCCCTCCCTGCCTCGACCCCTCCGCTTTGTCTCCACTTTCCCATCCTTGTCCGTCTCTGGACCCTGCTCTCAAGTATCTCCCGCTTCTTCAGAGGACGTCCCCTCATGGAGTACAGACTCCTCCACCTCCAGGAAAAAGAGACAAAGGCCACTGAGAGGGACCTGAGACACTCCTGTTACTCCGCCCCTGACGTCAGCCTGTCCCAGGGTTCGCTCAGGCTGTGTGTGTGTGAATGAGTGTGTGCCTGTGTGTGTGCGCATGTGTGTGTGTGAATCTGTGTGTGAGAGTGTGTCTAAATATGTGTGCGAGTGTGTGTGCAAGTGTGTGTTCCTGTGTGTATGAGTTAGTGTGTGTGTGAGTCTGTGTTTATGTGAGATACACAGAGAGAGAGAGAGAGAGAGAGAGTGTGTGTGTTCCTGTGTGTATGAGTTAGTGTGTGTGTGAGTCTGTTTATGTGAGATACAGAGAGAGAGAGAGAGAGAGAGAGAGAGTGTGTGTGTGTGTGTGTGTGTGTGTATGAATGAGAGTCAAAGTGCTAAACCTGGCATCCAGGAAACCCTCACCTTGGCATTGCATGCAGGAATCAGCGTTATGTGCACCTGTGCTTTTATTTCAGGAGCTGGGACAATTATATTAACCAGATGTGCAGCGTGCCAAGGTCCCCACCCCAAAAACCATTAGAGAGGAGGGTGAGATTGGAGGGGCCCCTGACTCCAAGTCTCCTGATTCCTTCTACACATGGGGATCTTGAAAAAAAAGTGCAGGACACTCCATTCCCTCCTGGGACCGACAGGGAAGCCAGAGCCACCGTGCATGTCAAATTCCATCAAAGAAAAACTATTATAGCAAAATTTTCATGTCACATTTTTAAATCTACACAATGGCTCAAATAGAACCACCATCAAAAAAATGAATTCCTAGCTCAGGTGAGATCACTGAAGTTGGCTGCCAGGCGTAAGGAAACTGCGGGTATAAAGAAGGACACCTCTAGTTAGGGCTGCAGCCCAATCGCCCCTGCATCTTAGGGCCCCTGGAAAGGACCCTCTCCATTCGATAGTGCAGGGTGAGGCCATTTTCGGTGAGAAATGTAGACTCTCCTTAGACCCCTGGGGTTTGTACATTTACTTTCTGACTTTTTAGATGTTGACTTCATTTTTGAACAAATTACAGTTACGTAATTTGCTTTGACTTTAAGTGTAAAACAGGAAATGTTCCTGAAACAGGAAACAAGCGGCAGGTGACCTGCACTGTCACCCCCCTCTGTGGCTCCCTGAGACAATAAAATTGTGAGCCAACAAATCCATGGCCAGGTAAACAGTCAACTCCATTTCAGCAGATGTTTCAGATGTTCCTTCTTGCCTAGTAACGTTCTAGCTTTACCCCAGTCTTAATATTTTAAGTCTACATTTTCCTAGCTGTTGGTTTTTAAATAATTCATGTACATTTATTATTTAGAGTTGTTGCAGTAAGCCATCTGGAATCAACTGTGGAATGAAGTTCAGTAAATAAATGTGTGGTTCTCTATTAAACAACCGCTAAGACCATCTGAAAAATGTATTAACCCCAAATCCAGTCACTTCTCACTCTTCTACTGCCTCCCCTCCAGAGCCACCCTCTCTAGGATAGTAAATCAGAAGGGCCTTCCAGCTGGGCTGCCTGCTGCCTCTCATGCCACTGCCCATCACCCACACAACAGGCAGAGTGAACCTTTCAAATGGGAATTCGAGCACATCCTCAACACCACTTCCCAGAGATGCTCCAGCCTCTTCCCTTCCTCTCACCATTTCCTATCAGCCCCTCATCACAGGGCCCTTCTGGCCATTCTGGCCTCATCTCACAACTGTCAGCCCAGCTCACTTGTCTCCACTCACACAAACCTCTTGTCACTGCTCCATCCTGTCTCTGCCACTGGCCCCTGCTGTGACTCCCACATGCACCTGCTCCCGGGTGATGTACATGACTCACTCCTCACACCATTCAGGTCTCTGCTCAAATGTCCCCTGGTCAAGTTCTCAGGAACCTCTTATCCAACAAAATATATCTCCTGCCATCCTCACCAATGTCAGTCTTCTAACCCAGGTATATTTTCTCCATAACGATTGCCACTGATATTAGAATAATTTTTAAAGTTGTTGTCTGTATCACTGAGACATATTCTTTGAGGCCAGGATTTTGTGCAGTCACCACTTGCACAAAATCCCCAGCACCTAGAACATCCCAGTACAGAGGAGGGGCTTGACAAATGAGGGGTGAATGATGGTCATTTCAATTGGGATGCTGCTTTTGAGAAGCAATTTCATAACATGTATAAGGAGCATTAAAATATTCATGCCCTTTGACCATATAATTTATATTTGAGAAATCTATGATTCCAAAACAAAATCCAAAATATAGAAGAATCTTTAGGTATAAGGATATTAATCAGATATTATTTACAATAAGGAAGAAAAACATGCAAAAGAAGAGTAGCTAGGATTTTTTTGTAAATAGTATACAGCTGGCCAAAGTAGTGTTTAAGAAGAGATTGTGATATATAAACTTATATGTGATATATAAACATATAAACTTGCTTATTGATAACAATAAAGTTTGAAAATCTAGATTCAAAATAACTCATACAGTGTGACTACACTAAGTTGTCCTGCACAGACACCACATGCACAGAAACCACGGGTGGAAACTCAGGGGGCAGCTGCAAAGCACAGCTCCAGGGCACCTGACCACTGACGTCTCTGAGGCTCTGCCAGGCAAAGATTCATCCTGGTCCTCCCACTGGGGACACAGGTAGTTTCCATCTTTCTGCTTCACCACATTTTTTACATTTTCTGTAATTGAGCAGATTCTACTTTCTAAAAGGATAAAATACTGATTATGAAGTTTGACAACATTTGAAATACAATTTTAATGAAAAAGTCCAAATGTCGTGTCCCAACTCAGGTCACTTTCTTTTCTTTTTAAAGATAGGGACTTGCTCTGTCACCTAGGTTGGAGTGCAGTGAGTCGATCATAGTTCACTGCCACTTCAAACTCCTGGGCTCAAGTGGTTCTGCTGCCTCAGCCTCCTGAGTAGTAAGGACTACTGGAAAGCACCACTATGCTCATCTATTTTTAAAACTTATTTTGTATAGAAGACGTCTCACTATGTTTCCCAGGCTGATCTTGAACTCCTGGGTTCAAGTGATCCTCCTGTCTTGTCTTCTCCAGTGTTCTAGGATGACACGCATGAGCCACTGTGCCCAGTCCTAACTTAACTTCAAGCAACTTCTCCTGTCAACTTTACAGGGCAAAATCTCCAGCTGATGGAGACTTCAGAAAGAAGAAAAACTCTTCCTTCCTGTAAATCCTTGAACTCCCTGGCTGCAGCGATCCTTCCACCTCAGACCCCTGAATAGCTGGCACTACAGGCACACGCCACAAGATCCAGTTAATGTTTTGTGTTTTTTGTAGAGATGGGGTTGTGCCATGTTGCCCACACTGGTCTCTAACACATGACCTCAAGCAATCTGAAACCCCAGCCTCCCAAAGTGTTAGGATTAGCATGAAACCCCACACCAGGCCTGCTGTTGAGTATTTGGAACCTAGGCAGGAAGTTGGTGTGGGGTTTGCACCTGGCTAATCTGAAAGGTGGTCCTGAAAGGTAATGTGTGATTAGGTAGGCCTTGGTGGGGGAGCATAGATGTTTCTGATGAGAAGAGAACAAGACAGCTGTGAAGCTTCTAAAACTGGATTTCAGTGGGCCTTGTGCTCATACAGCACTGGGATTTGGAAAATCTTCTCCCAGTCACTTTTGGCTTGTGGAATTTTTTTATTTTTTATTTTTTGGACACGGAGTCTCACTCTGTCACCAGGCTGGAGTGCAATGGCATGATCTCGGTTCACTGCAACCTCCGCCTCCTGGGTTCAAGCGATTCTCCTGCCCCAGCCTCACGAGTACCTGGGACTACAGGCGCATGCCACCATGCCCAGCTAATTTTTTGTAATTTTAGTAGAGACGGGGTTTCACTATGTTGGCCAGGGTGGTTTCAAACTCCTGATCTCAGGATCTGCCCACCTCACCCTCCCAAAGTGCTGGGATTACGGTGGCCCACCTGGCCTTGTGGGTTTTTATTCCTCCTTCTTGTCTGCCAGGTCATTGCAGGCAATCCCTTCATTTAGTAAACATTTATCAGACACCTACTGTGTACCAGGCATTTTGTTAAAGGAGCTGGGGCTAAGGTAAGACAAAGCAAACTCCCCTTGCCTTCGAGGTTGAGCCAGTCTTGCATAAGCAGAGATCAGTAAGGAAATTCTTACACAAATGGTTGGCAGAACATGCAACTTGCTTTGTGGATGCCCATGTAGACCATTTGCTCTGACCAAGGTGTCACAGAAGCTTCATAAGAGACAACATTTGAGCTGTATTTTGAGGTATAAATAGGAGCCTGACAGGCATCCAGGACAGAAGAGCATTGCTCAGAGCCCAGGACATGAATTTTTCTCCCTTAGGCCAGGCCAGGACTAAGATTAAGCTGACTGAGGAGCCAGGTGCTTCCTGGAAAGGAAGTGTGTCCCATATATGACTCTCCAGAAGTCACAGCTACTGAATATTGAGTCTTGAGACAGAATAAGAGAGACCGGATTTGAAAAAGCAAAATTCTGCTGGGGACCTGTTAAAATGCAATTTCTGATTCAGTAGATCCAAGGCAGGGACTGAAAATTGCATTTCTGACAAATTCTCAAGTGATGCCAATGCTACCTGAGACCATACTTTGAGAATCAACACCCTAAGGCCATCCATACTGATTTCTAACATCAGAAGTGGGCTGAGAGGCAGAGGTATAGGATACACTAGACCATGCCTGGCCCATCCTGGAGAGCACCCCAGCCAAGGCTGCAGCGTTTGATTTCCTTGGGATCCCAGGAATGGCAGACACCCAGGGAGGAATCAAATGTCAAGTTACAGAGCAATCCAGAGACTCAGCTTCACACAGCTTCTGGGGCTCCCACTACTTCACAACTGGCCCCCACACACCCTCAGTCCTTCCCACCCCTTATGAAACTGACCTACAGGCCTTTGACTACTGTCCTGGGCTGTTTGGGCCCGGGATGTGACCTTACGAGCTCTGACTGTACCTTCTGATCTAAATACAGGGTGACTTCATATGACAAATACTTAGAATGGGCTCATAATGAGGACTTTCCAAATCTGGCAAATCGATTCAATCATGGGTTTTCCAGGAGAATTACCCAAGTGTTCTCTCTTCTAAATATCACATACTTGAACCCACATGGACAGTAGAGGGAGTTCTGAGCCCGCTGAAGCCACAATTGGCGCACTGGACCCCAAAGAATTCCTTGTAGATTGAACTTCACCATTTACATCAGGATTTGGTCAAAATTTCCTTCACCAAGCCAATTGCATTTGTTAATTAACCATGCCCTCATTTTGCCTTTTAATGAATGAAAGACATACACATAAAGAAAGTGCAATAAAAAAGAAAACAACATACTGAATTATACTGGTAATAAACATCCTTGTTTAAAGAGTGATATAACTTTGAAACAGTGTTTTTTATATTAAGGAAGGTAAAAGAATTAATTCTGTCAGGCTTTGGTTTTTTTAAGTTTTTTTATTTTGAAGTATTTGGTTTTGTTTGTTTTCTCTCCTTTGGAATTATATTTTATTTTATGTTTTGACTTGGCTCAAAATTCAAAATTTAAAAGACTCTCTCTTATTCTACCCCATCTTGACAGGTAGCCATTTATATCAGTTTCTGGCTTATTCTTTCAAAGACATTTTGTGCATATGCAAGCAAATATAAATGTGTATATATATATAATCTTTCTCCCATTTCACTCAAATTTTAGCAAACTACATCTGCTTTCCTGCAACTTGCCTTTTCCCTTTACATTGTGTCACAAAGACCATACCATGAAGAAATACCAAAAGCTTTCCTACATCTTTGTGTCTTTGTTTGAAATTTTCATGATACTCCATTGTATACATATGCAATATTTAAAAAAAAATAGAGATTGCTCCTTTTGAGTGCAGTGCTTTTTAACCAGCCCCCTCCTGATAAGCATTTGGATTATTTCTTTCACAGAACAATTCTACATCATGTAGCATCATGTGAAAAACTGTAGTGAGCCCACTCCTAGATGCATATCCTAGGGGAGCTCACATATCCCTGAGAGCAAGAGGCAATGTCCCAGGATGTTCATTGCAGTGAGGTCTACAATAGAGACAACCTAAAGGTCAATGAAGAGGGAAAGAGATAAATTGTAGCATATTCCTCCCATGGAATACTATCTAGCAATGAAAACAAATCAACTATTTAAACAAATTAACTATTGAAAACAAATTAACTATTTAAAAGAAGTCTAAAAGCAAAGCCAGGCAAGATGGCCTTCACTTGTAATCCTAGCACTTTGGGAGGCCATGGTGGGTGGATCACTTGAGTTCAGGAGTTTGAGACCAGCCTGGGAAACATGGCAAAAACCCCTGTCTCCAAAAAACACAAAAATTGACCCGGTGTAGTGGAGCACAGCTATACTCCCAGCTACTTAGGTAGCTGAGGTGGGTGGATCACTTGAACCTGGGAGGTTGAGGTACAGTGAGCTGTGTTTGTGCCACTGCAGTCAAGCTTGGGTGACAGAGTGAGACCTGGTCTAAAATAACAAGTCTAAAAGACTTCAAACAAGGAGACGTCCTAAAACTTAGTAAAAATGTAACAGAATACACCAAATTCAAGACACACATCCACCTGCAATTCTTGATTTGCTCAGTACAGTATTAACTGAAACACATGCATATCAGAACTGTGAAAAATCAAGGCTATCTATATACATTTCTATTATTCTTCTGTGTATACTACATATAGCCAATAATATTAAAATGTCACTAATTGACAAACCTAGGTGGTGCCTTCACAAATATTTTTTATAATTTTCTATTCCTTCTTCCAGCTAGGACTACTTCAAATTAATATTTGTGAAGTGAATCCACAGGAACTGAGTAAAATAAGAAAAGAGTTATTGAGTGTGAGGAAAGCTGTGGAGAGGTACAGACAGATGGAGAGATGACAATACTGAGCATGTTAGTGACCTTCACAGTAACAGACTTCCTGGAGGAGTGTGAGCTGGAGCCAGAATGAAGAGGATAGAATATAAAAGAGGGATGAAGGAATGGGGATTTTAGGGGGCAAATATAGGATTGAGTGGGCCAGACTGGGAAGTGTGGATGGATTCTAAACATTCCGCTTTAGGTCTAGCACTTAGGGAAAGAGAAATAATGTTTATCTAGCTCCTTCCACAATCTTTAGAGAAATCTTCTGAAACATTACAAAAAAGACACATGAATGGCCAATAGTCATCAGGGGGAAATGCCAAGTAAAACCACAGTGAGAAACCACTAAGCACTTATTAGAATGGCTGAAATTTAAATGATTAATAAATATAAATGTTGGCATGGATGTGAAACAGTCTCATCTGTTACCTATAAGAATATAAAACAGCCACTCTGAAAATCAGTTTTATATCACCTAATAAAGCTAAACGAGCTAGTACTCTATGGCTAGCTTTTCCACTCCTAGGTATTTACTCAAGAGACATAAAGATTATGTTCAAGAATCCCTGTACAATAATGTCCATAGTTCCTTTATTTGTAACAATAAAAACCGGGAATACCCCCACAAAGTACAGAAAAATTGTGACTCAATGATACAATGGAATACTACCAGTATTAAAAATGGATGAACTACTGATATGTGCAACAACTTGGGTAGACCACATAGATATTACACCAACTGCAAAAAGCCAGACACGAGGGAGGCCATATGGGATGAGTGGATATGTATAAAGTTTTGAAACAGGAAGAGCTACTCTATCATGATAGTCATCAGATCAATGGCTGCTGGGGAAAGGGGGCTAAGCTGAGCGCAGAAAAAAAGAGAATTTTGTGTATGTTGATAGTGGCATGGGTGATATGACTGTATTTGTCAAAATTCATTGATGAATTTGATACAGATCTGATCATTTCAGTATATGTAAATTTTACAAGTTTAAAATGCTTACAATAAAAATTTAAATGTTAGTAATAAAAAATGGCAATGAAAATTTTAGCAACAAAATCCAACAACACATCAAAATAACACATCATAATCATGTGAGTTTCATACCAGCGATGCAAGGATTGTTTGACATATGCGAATCAAAATATGTGATATGCCACATCAACAGAATGAAGGACATAAACCATATTATCATCTCAATAGATGCAGAAAAAGTATTTGGTGAAACTAAACATTGCTTCTTAATAAGAACTCTCAAAGGAGTTCCTTTCACAAAGGAACTGAGAATATACACTGGGGAAAGAACAGTATCTTAAATAAACGGTGTTGGGAAAATGCTACCAAATGCAGAAGAATGTCACTAGACCCCTGTCTCTCACCATATACAAAAATCAACTCAAAAGGGATTGTAGACTGAAATGTAAGACCCAGAACTATAAAACTACTAGAAGAAAACATACTAGAAACACTATAGGACATGAGTCTTAGCAAAGATTTTACGGCTAAGACCTCAAAAGCACAGACAAAAAAAGTAAAAATAGACAAATGCGACTATATTAAGCTAAAAAGCTTTTGCACAGCAAAGGAAACATCCAACAGAATGAAGCAATAACCTGTTGAATAGCAAAAATATTCAGTAAGTATTCATCCAACTAGTATATCCATCCAATTAGTATATTCTAGACTAATACCTAGAATATACAAAGAACTCAAAACTTAGCAGTAAAAAATACAAATACTCCAATTAAAAAGTGGATAAAGGATCTGAATAGACATATCCCAAGAGGAGGCATACAAGTGGACAACAGGTGTGTAGGTGTGTGTAAAACACCCAACATCACTAAATACCAGGAAAATGTAAATTGAACTACAATGAGATATATCTTACCGTGTTAGAATGGCTATTGTTAAAAAATAAAAATAGTTGCTGTTGAGCATGTGGACAAAGGAGAACTGTTATACACTGTTGGTGGTAATGTAAATTAGTGCAGCCATTATGGGAAACAGTAGAGTGATTCCCCAAAAAACTGAAACTATTAATGGAACTACTATCTGATGCAACAATTCTACTTCTGGGTATTTATCCAAAGGAAATGAAATCAACATATCAAAAGAGTACCTGCATGCCCATGTTTGTTGAAGTACTATTCACAATAGCAAAGATGTGAAATTAATGGGTGAATTTATCAATGGATGAATAAGTAAAGTAACTGCAGTATATACATAATGGAATGCAATTCAGCCATTAAAAAAAAAAAAAAAGAATGAAATCCTGTCAGTTGCAGCAACATGGATGGAACCAGAGGTCATGTTAGGTGAAATAAGCCAGGCAAGAAAAGACAAATATAACATGTTGTCACTCATATGTGCGAGCTAAAAAAGTTAATCTCACGGAGGTAGAGAGTAGAATGACAGTTACCAGAGGTTGGGAAGAATGTAGGGGTGGGAATATGTAGAAAGGTGGATTAATGGGTACAAATGTACAGTTATATACAAAAAATAAGTTCTAATGTTCTAAAGCACAGCAGGCCAACTAAAGCTAAAAATTATGTGTATTTCAAATAGCTAGAAGAGTGGATTTTACATGTTCCCGACACAAAGAAAAGATAAATGCTTGAGGCGATGGATTCCCTAAACACCCTGACTTGATTACTCCACATTCCGTGCATGTGTCAAATGATCACATGTGCCCCATAAGCATGTACAAATGTTATGTATTACTTTAAAAATAAACTCAACACAATATGGGACATTTTAAACAGTACAAAAGTATGACCATGATAAAAAATTGCAAATATTTCCTTTTTATTAAGATCAACTTTGTAAGTTCAAGCAGAATGAAGCCCATACAGCATCAGAAGAGGTGGTTCTCCTGAGAGAATCTTCTTCCCAGTTAAAAAGGCAGAAACAGAATTCCTGGAGAAAGTAAGACTTTGGAGAACTGCACACCACTTCTTCTCAGTGTCTGGGATTACCCAGACGTAGGGAGAGTTCACCTTCTGGGAAAACTAAACGTTGGTTCCTGTTCTTTTTTGTAAGACCACAATTTCAGAAAACTAAGAGAAAGCATCAGCCCAAAGGGATATACTCTTTTTTATATTTTAGAATATCCACCACCAAGTATGATCCACTCTGTTATGAGATGAATTGTGTCCCTCCCCAGCCAAAATTCATACGTTGAAGTCCTATGTTGAGAAGAAAGAAGTGGCTGTCTACACGCCAAGGAGAGAGGCCTCAGAAGAAATCAACCCTGCAGCACGTTGACCTTGCACCTGCAGGCTCCGGAACTGTGGGAAAATACATATTTATTATTTCACTCACCTAGCCTGTGGTACTTTGTTATGGCAGCCCTAGCAAATTAAAACAGAAATACTACCTTTTCTACCCTGTCCTATATATGAACATGTGATTTTTTTTAAGAATATGAATTACCTGGGACTCCAAAGCATAGAGTGAGACAATGAAAAATGGATGATACAGGGTCATTTCCAAGCCTTTGTGGCCACCACACAAACATGGATGTGTCCCCATTTCTCTTCAGTTTCACACAGAGCAAAAGTTGTGGATATAGAATCACAAACTGTGTTTAATTCATTTGAGATATTGAGCGAGCTAGTTTTGCCCTAATTTTATAGAAAGATGATGAACAATCATAATTGCTAAACCAAAGAGGCTTTTTGGCAGGGGATGGCAGGTACTATGTATTCTCCTACTTTTAAAGTACATTTTCCTAAAGAGTCTTGTCTAGGAGTAAATGTCATCACTTTTTTCCTCCGTATTGATCACTTGGTTCTCCCTGCATTTCAGTAATGTTGCTAGAATGGAGGTGTTTGTCCATGATTCACAGATGAATCAAAGAGGCCCTAGGAGTAGAGAGCTTCTCCTGCGGTCACACAGCACGTGACTGGTGGAGGAATGACAGGCACACGACTCTCCAGGTCCCTAGTCCAGTTTTCTGGGTGCCATGAGAATTACAGCCTTTGGTTTTTCTTACATGTGGTTCATTTCTGAGCCTGAGAAGGAGAATGAACCTCAGGTGACTAACAGTTTTTGCTGTTCTGCACTTGTCTGAGAATGACACCAAAAGATTTTTAAAGACTAATTCTTTGGCTACCAACCCCATTTTGCCCAGGCATCGACATGGAGCAGGTGAACACTGCCTTTACCTATGACATGCCTGAGGATTCTGAGACCTGTGTGAATGAGGTAAGCTCCACACACAGGGACATTCACTCTCCTACCTGCTTATTTTCTGTGTCTTTTCACACTTCACATCGTCATCCCTCCCTCTGGTGTCTTCCTACTTTGGGGTCTTCTAGTTCTACCACCTGTCTCCTCGCAGGTGACTAGAGTAGGCTGGTTTGGAACAGGGCTTGGCCATCACCATTGTGTTAGATGAGAATGATGCCAGGATCCTCAGTGATGGGCCGCTTCGCTTTGAGGTCAGTGTTAGGAGCTGCCTGATGAGACAGACATCTCCTTCACAGTGAGTGCTGATTTCATGAAACCCTTAGGTCCTCCCTATTCCTTACTGTGTCTTCAATCCCATCACATAGGGCATGAGCACCTAATGCATAATGGACACTTGACTGGTTCATGTTCCCTGGCCTTTGATGCTGACTTGGGATGTTTTCCTGGCCTCCATGTGGGGTATCTGTTTTCTCTCATCATATTACATCTCTCCCCCCACCTGCAAGTCCATCCTCTGAACCCAGGCAGTACACCAGCGTCTGCATGTGTGCCATGTGTTCCTGCCTTGCTTTGTCCTTTTCATGCCTTATTCTGACTGTGCCATGTTTCCTCCTCAGTTGAACAGAAGTGGTAGGAGACTCGCTCATTCTGGAATGTGACCATCTGCCCTTCAGAAGAGGACAGCAGGGTCTCTGGCCTGGGATTCTGGAGTAAGATCATGTCACCCATGACAGAGACATATGCCACATGTTAGAAGCAACTTTTAGTGTTCCTTGTCCTGATTCCATAGAATGTTTGGCCACGGGATACCAAGCAACTATGGGGTTCCAAGTGCCTGTGTGACCCACAAAGTCATAGATTGCACAGGCCCAACAGCATTCATCATGACGTGAAAATGGTCCACCTGGGTTGTGCTTGAATCCCATGTTGACACCCCAGAAAACACCCAAGTCTAAAGTGGCACTGAACAAGCAAACAGACAAATGGAAGTTAGCCTGCCTTCACCATGGGTCAGTGCAGGCCTGGTAGGATGGGCACATGAATGGAACAACCACAGTGGCAGGCATGAGGCTATGTATGGGGCCAGCAGCACTAACTCCCCACTACTGCAGATCCAGCTGCTACCACCTCTGAATGTCCAACTCATCAGCATTTGAGTCCCATGATATGCCCCAGTGGGGCACTATTTCTTTACGTGACTACCTACTAAGTGACAAGTTGACTACTTTTAACTACTTCCATCTTGGAAGGGCCAGAGGTTCATCTTCACAGGGTTAGGCACCTATTCTATGGGTGGGTTTTCCTGTCCTGCTCTCAGACACTCAGCCAGCACCACTCTATGGGTGATGTTGACATTCCTGATCCACAAGCTAGGCAGTGCTCCTAGCCCATTATCTACCTGAAGGACCCACTTGGCAGGGAAAGTTTCAGTGTTTCCATGGCTGTGGGTTCCACTAAACCTATCACCATCTGCACCACAGGGGCTGCCAGCCACAAGGAATACTGGACAGGTCTTCTACTGGCACAACTCAGTGCCAGCCTGGAGGAAGAACTCTGAGGGGTGGGTGCCATCTTTCAGGACACGGTGCATTGTTTGAATCAGAGACATCTCTACAGTGCTGTGTTCTCAGTGGAAGAACATGTGGGTCCAGAAATCAAAATGAGGAAGCAAGTTTGGCTCCATGTCCAATCTCTTAGGTTCACTCAATGGAGTATTTTGCATATTTTATCTCCCAGCACTGGGCTGTGCAAGATACAAGGTTCTGGTTTCCAAAGGAGGGTACCCTTAAAAAAAGGAGACAAAAGACAGCCCACTGAACTACGCATGACGGTTGTCACCAGAGAAGTTTGGAGAGTGTGTGCCCAGAAACCACTTGGTGAGAAGAGGATTCTCCTCCTCTCCAGGCCCAGGTAATATATCCTCATCCCCAGGAGGAAGCATGGCTACTTTCATACAATGAGGGCAGAAGTGTGTGTGGAAACCAGAGGTCCACCTGTGAGCCTTCTGGTTTCCCTTGCCCCACTGTGTGAGCAGAATCATCCAGCAATTCAGCCTGAGAGGATTTGATTTCCAAGGCCCCAGACCCGTCAGGGCAGAAGGTTTGAGTCACACTCTTGGGTAATCCTCCAAGGCCGTGCTTCTGTGCTCTGACACCCTCAGTAGCATTGGTGCTGAGGCTCTGCTTTCCACGGGCTGTTCCCAAACAGTGATGGGTCATACCAGTGACACTAAGGCAGGACATTCTTGGGAGACACGGGACTCCTCTGATGGCCAGCTGTAGCTCCAGGACTCCTGCATGGCCTTGCTCAACTCTCCTTAGATTGCCTGTGGTCTAGGACACATCCATTAAACCTTCTCTCCTTCTGTCCATCACTGGGGGTCACTGACACTTGGATCTTGGTCTGTTGACTTTCCCAGGGTAACCTACCTCCCTTGCCACATCATCTGTCAGGTGTGTCCCCTAATAAAACGTTGTAACTTTAATCTCATGATGGCACTTGCTTTTTGGAGTATTTGTACTACAAAATCGTTTTCATCTGCACACCAGTGACCTCATTTATTCCAATTTGTAAAATCCTTTTGTTTATTGAACTTCTTCTACCTGCATTGGCTCCATTTGGCTGATATTTGTATTATGTTTTTGAGTTTGATGATATTTCTTGCTTTAAGTCACTAAATTTGGGGGTAGTTTGTTATGCAGCAATGGGTAACTAATGAAGTCCTCTTACATTTCCATTATTCTATAGAGGTTAACTACACCTGTTTTATTTCCTCCCACTTTGATAATATTAACCATACATAGGGTTTCTCATTTCTCAACACCTATTCTTTTCTTTATTTTAGTTTATTTTCTCCTTCGTTCCTTCCCTTTCTCCTTCCTTCTGTCTCTCCCTTCCTCTCTTTCTTTTCTATTTCCATTCAAGCTCTTACTCTCCCTCCTTCTCATTTCTTTTTCCTTCCCTTTTCTTCTTCTTCCTTTTCCTTCTTTTCTTCTTTCTCTCCTTCCTTTCTTCCTCCTTTTTTCACTCCCTTCCTCCATTTTTTCCTTTTTATTATGAAATCTTCCTAGCATATAAAATAACCCTATGTGATTGTGCTATCAGTAAGCATTTTCTGAATATATATGTCAAAAGTACACTGCCACAGTATATGAGAAACAAGTAACCAACAGGAAGTTATTAACAGAGTCTGAATAAAGCTCCCTGCTATTATTCTGCAGCCAAGACAGTGGCTTTTAACTCAATTCCTTCAACTCTGTTTTCAGAACATGTCATCAATATCAAATATTACACATTTATTTTAAAAGTTTAGGCCAGGCACAGTGGCTCATGCTTGTAATCCTAGCACTTTGGGAGGCCAAGGTGGGCAGATCACCAGGTCAGGAGATCGAGACCATCCTAGCTAACACAGTGAAACCCCGTCTCTATGAAAAATACAAAAAAATTAGCTGGGCATGGTGGCAGGTGCCTGTAGTACCAGCTACTCGGGAGGCTCAGGCAGGAGAAGGGTGTGAACCCAGGAAGCAGAGCTTGCAGCGAGCCGAGATCTCACCACTGCACTCTAGCCTCGGCAACAGAGCTAGACTCCGTCAAAAAAAAAAAACCAAAAAACAAAAAACAAAAAACCTATACTACAAGGCTACAGTAACCAAAACAGCATGGTACTGGTACACAGACCAATGGAACAGAATAGAGAACTCAGAAATAAGATTGCATATCTGCAAGCATGTGATCTGCAACAAAATCTGACAAAAACAAGCAATGGGGAAAGGATTCCCTATTTAATAAATGCTGCTGGGAGAACTGGCTAGCCATATGCAGAAAATTGAAACTGGACCCCTTCTTTACACCTTACACAAAAATTAACTCAAGATAGATTAAAGACTTACATGTAAAACCCAAAACTAGAAAAACCCTGGAAGAAAATCTAGGCAATACCATTCAGCACATAGGCATCAGCAAAGATTTTTGTGATGAAATCACCAAAGCAACTGCCACAAAAGCAAAAATTGACAAATGGGATCTAATTAAACAAAAGAGCTTCTGCACAGCAAAAGAAACCATCATCAGAGTGAACAGACATCCTACAGAATGGGAGAAAATTTTTGCAATCTATCTATTTGACAAAGGTCTAATACTCAGAATCTAAAAAGAATGTAAACAAATTATATGGAAAAAACTTCATTAAAAAGTGGACAAAGGACATGAACAGACACTTCTCTAAAGACATACATGTGGCCAAAAAACATATTTTAAAAAGCTCAACACAACTGATCATTAGAGAAATGCAAGTCAAAACCACAATGAGATACCATCTCATGCCAGTCAGAATGGCAATTATTAAAAAGTCAAGAAAGAACAGAAGTTCTGAGCTTGTGGAGAAATAGGAATGCTTTTACACTATTGATGGACATGTAAATTGGTTCAACCATTATGGAAGACAGTGTGGCGATTCCTCAAAGATTTAGAACCAGAAATATCATTTGACTCAATAATCCCATTAGAGGGTATATACCCAAAGGAATATAAATCATTCTGTTGTAAAGATACATGCATATGTATGTTCCTTGCAGCACTATTCACAATAGCAAAGACATAGAATCAACCCAAAAGCCCATCAATGATGGACTGGATAAAGAAAATACAGTACATATACACCATGGAATATTATGCAGTTATAAAAAGGAATGACATCAAGTCCTTTGCAGGGATATGGATGAAGCTGGAAGCCATTATCCTCAGCAAACTAACACAGGAACAGAAAACCAAACACTGCATGTTCTCACTTATAATTAGGAGCTGAACAATGAGAACACGTGGACAAAGGGAGAGGAACAACTCAGTTGTTGGGGCCTGTTGGGAGAGGGCGGTGGTCGGCAGAGCATTAGGAAAAATAGCTAATGCATGCTATAGGGGTTAATACCTAGGTGATGGGTTGATAGGTGCAGAAAACCACCATGGCACACGTTTACCTATGTAACAAACCTGCACATCCTGCCCAGGTACCCTGGAACTTAAAATAACATTAAATTAAACTTAAAAACAAGCTTAAAGCATTAAAGAAAAACAATTAGATAAAAAAGACTTTGATTTACAAAATCCTGAAACAATAGTTTGAATTTTGCTTTTAACATATATGCAAATCCTTTGATACTGCTCCCTTCCAGACGTGCAGCTTAATTCCCTCTCTCAAGTGTGGCTTGGACTTAATGACACACTTCTGATATGGCCCAGTTCTGTGTTCCCACCCAAATCTCATCTTCAATTGTCATGCTAATTGTAATCCCCACATACTTGGGGAGGGACCTCATGGGAGGTAACTGAATCATGGGGATGGTTCCCCCAAGCTGTTCTAATGATAGTAAGTGAATTCTCATGAGATCTGTTGGTGGAAACGTAAATTGATTCAACCACTGTGGAAGTCAATGATTGAACCTATTTTTCCTAATGATACCCCCACCACCGCCCTCCACCAACAGGCCCATGTGTGATGTTCCTCTCCCCATGTCCATGTGTTCTCGTTGCTCAGCTCCCAATTATAAGTGAGAACATGCGGTGTTTGGTTTTCTGTTATTCTATTAGTTTGTTTAGTTTGTTGAGGATAATGGCTTCCAGCTTCATCCATATTCCTGCAAAGGACTTGATCTGGTGCCTTTTTAGGGCTGCATAGTATTCCATGTTGTGTATATACAATATAAGGGATTTTTCCCCACTTCACTCTGCTTTTCTCTCTCCTGCTACCATGTCTTCTGCCATGATTGTAAGTTTCCTGGGGTACCCTCCTCATCCATGCAGAACTGTGAGTCAATTAAACCTCTTTTCTTTTTAAATTACCCAGTCTCGGGTATTTCTTTACAGCAGTGAGAGAACAGAATAGTATAACTTCTAACTAATAGAGTAATGCTGACATAGCAGTTTGCGAGTTTGGGTGTAGAACATAAAACTCACTGTGGCTTCCACCTTCTCTCTCTCTGTCTCTGGGATCATGAACTCTGGGGGAAGCCAGCTGCTGTGCCATAAGCGGCCCTGCAGGAAGGTCCATGTGGCTGAGAACTGAGGCCTTCTAGGAACAGACAACAAGGAACTAGGCCTTTTCCAAGAGCCATGTGACTGAGCCATGTTTCATGTGAATGCTCAGCCCCAGTGAAGCCCTTAGATGATGCAGGCCTAGGCTGACAACTGGACTGCAACCTTGTGAGAGGCCCTGAGCCAGAAGCACTCAGGGAAACCTCTCCTGGATTCCTGATCATTGGAAACTGTGAGAGATGAGGAATATCTGTTGTTTTGAGCTGCTAAGTTTTACATAATTTGTAATGTAATAGTAAATAATACCTTTTCACAAGACAGGGTGTACTATTACATGTTAGTTTGCATTTACTCTAAATTTATCATCATCATTATTATTATTTCCAAGACAGGATCTCGCTCTGTCACCCAGGCCGGAGTGCAGTGGCATGATCACCATGCACTGCAGTGTCGACCTCCTGGGCTCAAGGGACCCTCTGATCTCAGCCTCCTGAGTAGCTGGGACTACAGGCATGAACCAGCATGCCTGGCTAATTTTCTAACTTTTTTGTAGAGATGAGGGCTTCACCATGTTGCCCAGGCTGATCTTGAACTTCTGGAGTCAACAAATTTGCCTTCTTCTGCCTTCCATGCTGCTAGGATGACAAGCGTGAGCCACCACACCTGGCCTAAATTAATTATAAGACATTAAACAGGTAACTTAGTTTTAAAAGGTAAGGAGAATTTCCACGGCTGAAGAGGATGTATTTTATTACCGCTCACAATGATCACTTTACTTGAACTTCAATTTCCAACTGTGTCCCAATTAAACAGAAAAGGAAGATCCAACCCTTGCTAGGCTGACTCTATGATGGCCCCAACTACCACCTCCTGGTCATTCACCTTCCCCCAGTTATTCAACTAATGTAGATGCTGCTGTGAAGGGATTTAGCAGATATAATTAAGGGCCTCAATTAGTTGACTTTAGGCTGGGTTTCTCCTGCCTGGACTGTCCTAATCAGGTGAGCCCTTGAAAGGACTGGGTTCTTGCTGAGCATAGATTCACAGTGTGAGAGGGACTCTGCATGAGGGATTTCCTCCGCTGCAGGCTTTGAAAATGTAGGAAAGAACGATGGTGGGCACCAGGAATTGAGTGCAGCCCTCCCTGTTCTCTACATTGACAGTCAGCAAGGAATAGGGACCTCAGTCTTACAACTGCTAGAAACTGCATTCTGCCACCTCTGTATAAGCTTGAAGGAGGATTCAAAATGAAGACTCAGGTTTGGGAAGCCCGGAATAGAGATTCCATCTACATCATGCCCAGATTTCTGACTAAGGTACTATAAACAGATAAATGGGTATTGTTTGGCCAGGCGTGGTAGTGCATGCCTGTAATCCTAACATTTGAGGAGCTGACACAGGAGGATCACTTGCAGCCAGGAGTTTGAGACCAGCCCGGGTAATATAGTAAGATACTCATCTCTACAATTTTTTTTTTAATTAGCTGGGTGTGGTGGCACTTGTCTGCAGTTCTAGCTACTCTGAAGACTGAGGCAGGAGGATTCTTTGAGCCCAGGAGTTTGAGGCTGCCGTGAGTCATGATCATGTGACTGCACTTCACCCTGGATGACAGTGGGAGACTCTGTCTCTAAAAACAAATAAATGAATACAATAAATGGGTGTTGTTTAAAGCTAATGTTTGTGACAATTTGTTACACACTCTTATAAAATTCATACACAGGCTCCACAGACTCATGGAATGAACTGATGAATTGATATACACACTAGTTACATAAAATCTTCCTTAACTTTTTTAGTGTTTTACATTTTATAATTTTCTGTGATGCAATTTAATACACTCATATTTCATTCATTCAGTCAACAAAAATTAATTTAGTCCCTACAATGAACCAGGTGTCCCCTCATACGCTCACGTGCTTGGCATTCTAGAAGCTTCACAAGACCGAGGTGGAGCCACTGGAGTGTTTTAGGTGGAGAAATGACACACTTTGACTCACATTAGCAGGACCACTGTGGAGAGAACAGTCACGCAGCAGGTAATGGGAGAGTGCCAGTGTCACAATTCAGGAGTGACAGTGTGATGGGGACTAAGCGGAGAGGAGGGCCTGAGGGATAAAAGGGATGGAGGGAAGGGCTGAGGATGCAGGAGGTGAAGAAAAGGAGCAGGGGGACAGAATTCAAAAGCAGCAGAACTCTTAGGTTTGAACACATTGATTTACAGTATTTCAATACATTCATCTACAGAGCCTTGAAGGGTGTTACTTGCAGTTGGCCTTTAATACCTTAAGTGGATCTGCTTAAAAACTAATTTTTTTATGTTAATCAGGTTTTAAAAATACTAATTGTTCCTATAAAATATACACACCACTTAGATGTGGATACTTCCTAAAACTCGGCAGTGCATGAGCACTGGTGATGGGCATTGTGACTGCGTTTAGCGCTTGCAACTTTGTGGTGAATAAAGTCTGTACTGATTCCTGGTTGCAACATATAGGAACATAGTGGCTACTTTGTATTGAGGAGATATTCTGGACTCACATAGAAAGGCAGGGCTATGGAATGAAGGTAAACTTAAAATACAACAAGCAGGAGTCACAGATACATTGTCTGCGAAAGTGAAACTTAGGAGCTTTGTGAATCCTGTTGTAACGCTTTTAGACACATTTATATATCAAGGGGCCAAAGTCACATTTTTTACCGATTAGATTCCTGATCATTCAGGGATTACCAAGATTCTGCTACTCACTGTAGTTAATAAACAAAAAGCAAACTGGTCTCTATTCTGTCTCATGCACTCAGGCGCAATTTTCCAGATTTAAAGAAAAAGAAAAAAGAAAGAAAAGAAGAAAAAAAAAAGCCCTGTCTCTACACCTCCATTCCCAGGGCGAGCTCCCTCTCTGGCACCAAGCTCTCTGGGGTGAGTTTTTTTCTAGAAGACTCCAGGGGGACAGGTAAAGAGTGGGAGACCAAGGAGTCCATTTCAGTGACAGGAATTCTGGGATGAAAAGTGAAGCGAGAGGAACGGGTCCCAAGCCGAGGGTTTCTTCCCGGTTTCTCAGACAGCTTCTGGGCCAAGACTCAGAGAGACATTGAGACAGAGCGCTTGGCACAAGAGGAGCGGGGTCAGGGCGAAGTCCCAGGGCCCCAGGCGTGGTTCTCAGAGTCTCAGGTCCCGAAGGCGGTGTATGGGCTGGGGAGGCCCAGCGTTGGGGATTCCTAATCTCCGCAGAGTTTCTCTTCTCCCTCTCCCAACCTGCGACGGGTCCTTCTTCCTGGACACTCACCACGCGGACCCAGTTCTCACTCCCACTGAGTGTCGGGTTGCTAGAGAAGCCAATCAGCGTCGCGCGGCCCCGGTTCTAAAGTCCACACGCATCCACCCACTGGGACTCGGAGTCTCCCTAGACGCCGACGATGGGTCATGGCGCCCCGAACCCTCCTCCTGCTGCTCTCGGGGACCCTGGCCCTGACCGAGACCAAGGCGGGTGAGTGCGGGGTCAGGAGGGAAACAGCCTCTGCGGGAGGAGAGAGGAGCAAAGGGCCCTCCCGGTGGGGGCGCAGGACCTGGGGACCCGCGCTGGGAGGAGGGTCGGGCGGGTCTCAGCCTCTCCGCGCTCCCAGGCTCCCTCTCCTTGAGGTATTTCAGCACCGCCCGTGTCCCGGCCCGGCCGCGGGGAGCCCCGCTTCATCGCCGTGGGCTACGTGGACGACACGCGGTTCGGGCGGTTAGACAGTGACGCCGCGAGTCCGAGGATGGAGCCGCGAGCGTGGTGGATGGAGCAGGAGGGGCCGGAGTATTGGGAGCTGCAGACACTGGGCGCCAAGGCCCAGGCACAGACTGGCTGAGTGAACCTGAGGACCCTGCTCCGATACTACAACCGGAGCGAGGCCGATGAGTGACCCCGGCCCTGGACGCATATCACTTACTCCCTGCTTCATGCCTCAGGGACAGCTCTGGTCCCCCTGAGTCTCTGGGTCCAAGATTGACCCCGAGGCTGCGGGACCTGCAAAGATCCTCGACCCTGGAGAGCCCCAGGAGCCTTTACCCGGTTTCGTCTTCAGTTGAGGCCAAAATCTCTGCAGGTTGCTAGGGGCCGGACCTGGCTGGTGGGCGGAGCTGGGTGGGCGGGGCTGACCGCGGGAACTGAGCCAGGGTCTCACACCCTCCAGGTAATGTTTAACTGCGACGTGGGGCCCGACGGGGCCCTCAGAGTCACCCTCTGGTACACAAGCAGCCCTGGTGAAAAAAGCACCGGTGGCACTGATGGTGGTGTGAGATGATGTTGTTCTTTAGCTGCCATGAAACAGCATTTGACCTGAGGCTACATTAATAAAGATATTGCCTTTAGAATATAGAGGTGCTCTACAGTGATCATTCATTCAACTGACATTTGTTGTCTGCTAGGGATATGACTGTTTTTTGCACTTAGAAAACATCATTAAAGTAAAAACTTAAAGATTTCCAGCCTTGTGGTGCATACATTCTAGATGCAAGCTTGTCCGACCCGCTGCATGTGACCCAGGACAGCTTTGAATGTGAGAATTTTTTGCTTATCTGTGGTGGCAAATACCATGAAAATTATGCATGAACATTTTTTTTCTATTCTTTCTGCCCATCAGCTGTCATTAGTGTATTTTTTGTGTGGCTCAAGACAATTCTTCTTCTTCCCATGTGGCCCAGTGAAGCCAAAAAATTGGACACCTCTGCAGGCAGATGATAGATATAGTATAAGCAGAGTAGGAACAGAAGATGCTGAGTTAGAAGGTGGCAAGTGCTGTGTGGCAGGTGATCCAGAGTGCGGGCTGTGGGGACAGGGAGGTGGCTGTTGTGCTGGGTGGTCAGCATGGGCCTTGTTGCAAATGTGACCTTGGAGTAAAGATTTGAGGGATGTGAGGAGTTGTCTACAGGGATGTCTGGGAAAGTTCTTTTCAGGCAGGGAGACTTCAGTGCAGATGCACGAGGGCAGGAAATTGTCTGTGTTCCTGGAAGGACAAAGAGGCCAGAAGGGCTGGACACAGCGAAACTGAAGTGAGGTCCAAGGTGTGGCTAGAGCAGGTAGCCCTGGAGGGTGTGGGAAGGATGTTGACCTTTGCGCTGAATGACATGGGGAGTTAGAGGACAGTTTTGAAAAGTGGGACATGGTAGGACTTATCCTTTGAAAGCTTCTCTCTGGCTGCTGTGCTGAGAACAGAATTGAGAGGTGGGGACCAGTGAGGCAGTGTGGAAAACAGTGGGAAAGGAGTGGAATATTCCAGAATGGAGATGTTGCTTACCTTGACTGGGGTGTGAGCAGGGGAAATAGTGGGAACTGAAGGGATTATGGATGAATGTGAAGATGGACTTCACAGCACTTGCTAATGGATTTATCTGTGGTGTGAGAAGAAGAATCAAGGGCACCCACAGTGTTGGACTGAGTGAGCAGAAGGGTGGAGCTGCTGTCAGTGGAGATGGGAAGACTCTGGCAGGAGCATACAGAGGAGAGGGCATCGCAGGCATTCAGTGGAGGAGACATCTACGAGGATTGCAGGTGAGGGGCCCAGATGCCTCTGCAGCTACAGATTCATCATCCAATCACTCTCCTACTTCCACCACCCCTGTGTCTCAGAGCCAGAGCACTGATTCTCCCCTGGGCTGTCTGCACAGGCAGGTGAAAGTCAGAGAAGTTACGGTCTGCTGTTGGTTATAATAAGTAACAGATTATTGTGCTTTCTCAGATAATTAAAGAAATAATAAGAGGATGTATAATTAGAACACTTAGTCACAAGACTACAATAATGCAAAGTTTTTTATTCATCTAAAGAAGGAAACAGAAGAAAAATAGTTAAGCAAGAAAGAGATAATATTAGAAGGCAGCAAATGACAATGTACAGACTTAAACCCAATGAGGTCAACAATTACATTAAACATAATGGACTCAAACACTCTAATTATAAGACAAATAGTGCAAGGGGGTAAAAATAAATAAGTAAATAAATAACTAACTGTAGGCTATTGACAAAAGCCATAGTTTCAGTAGAAGATACAGAAAAGTTGAAAGTAAAAGGATAGAAAAGAAATACCAGACAAACATTCATGAAAAACCACATGGAGATGCCATTTAGAAGAATTACAGGACATAAGTCTCCTGAGACATGGAGCACATGCAGACAGCTCACAATATGTTTTTCCTTTTTTTCAGAGACAGGATCTATTGCCCAGGCTGCAATGCAATGGTGATATCATACCTCACTGTAACCTCAAACTCCTGGGCTGAAGCAATTCTCCTGCCTCAGCCTTCCGAGTGACTAGGACAACAGGCATGTGCCGCCACACCTGCTATAATGTCTCATTTTCTCATTTGCTGAGGTGTGATCAAAGAAACAATATCATGCCATGTATTTGACTTGCAGCAGGTACACAACAATGTCAGGTGAATGAAGAAATAAAACCATTTAGTAATCCAAGCCATATCCACATTTACATTTTACAGGTGAGGAGCAACATCCCAGACAAGTAAAATAAACTGATTTACATCATCCAGAGCAGAATCGAGAACATATTTCCTGTGCTAAAGGAATCAGAGCTCTACCAGCGGTCATAGCAGGTATCATGCAAGTCAGATACGCTAATTACTAGAATTGGAATTGATACATTTTGAGATACACTAAACAAAGGGTTTGGAAGGATTAACTGAATGCAGACATAGAGGAAGAAAATTGATTTGTTTAAAAGATGCATAGAATCTTTAAAGAAACAACTTTTTTTTTAAGTGGCCTTATGTGGACCAAAGTAAAGATGAGCTCAAGTGTCAGGTGGGAAAATGCCTGACTAAGTGCAGCTTCCAGACCCAAGGGAGACCTAAAAATCCCGGGACATTTTCGGTTGTCACGTGGGGATTGGTGGGAGGGGGTGAGTGGGGGTGCTGCTGGCAAACCTCCCACAATGCACAGGGCAGGCCACAAGGGAGTCTCTGTCCCAAACTGTTAATAGTGCTGCTGTTGAGAAACCCGCCCCAGAGGTAAGTGCTGTAGTGTCCTCACCATTTCACCGATTAAGAAACTGAGGCACCAGGGGGGAAACTGTCAGTAGGACCAGAGCTGCAGGTTGAATCCGGGCCACCTGGCTGTAGGGTCTTGGCTCCCCTGATTAAGTCAGGGACCTGGGAGCCGACCACAAACAAGCCCAGCTGCCTGGTGCCTTCATGGTCTGTGGGCGCCCCCTGGTGTTGACACTGGGCCTGTGGCCAAATGAGGCTTGAGGGAAAAGGGAAAAACAGGTTTAGGTAGGGGGATATTCCTTCAGGCTCTCCAGATTTTGAGCTATGACTTACGCTCAGAAAAAAATAATGTCCACCTTAATTATCTCTCCAACCCTGTTTTTCCCAGTCCCAGCCAGTTCCCTGCCTCGACTCCATCAACATCGGCACCTGCCAGACGCCCAGCACCCACCAAGTAAGGAGTGAAAAGACCCCAGGACTAAAGGACAAGACGAGGTTCCACCCCAGCCATCCCTCCCCTCCTAGAGCTCTAGCTCTGTGCGTTTAGTGCTTAGGCTGTTAACCTGGGGTCCGTGAACCCACTTTTCTATGACACTGCATGCAGAAGTGATGTTACATGCACACATGACTTCATTACAGGACATTGGATATTAATATTCATCAGATCAGCTAGAGGCCCAAGATACACTCTTCCCCCAACAACTTGTGATCCTCTGAATTAAAGAAAGGGTAGAGATTGAGGGAGGCCCTAACTCCAAATCTTCTACCACTTCCAGGAAAGTGCTGAAAAGCAGTGCAAGGTACTCAACCTGCGCTGGGGATACAGCAGGAAAGCAGAGCGTTCGCGGATTTCACATTCCATCAAAGAAATACCATTTTGAGAAAATATCCAAGTCACTTTTCTAAGCCCCAGGCAGCAGCTCAAAAAAAATAAAAAATAAAAAAAATAAAAAATAATCTTGGCCCAGATAAAATCTTTGAAGACATAAAATTTTGTGAGACCTGTATTTAGAGCAAAGGACAATTTAATTTAGGGCTGCAGCAGAAAACCCCCACATCATATAGGGTTTTTCCTCATCATGAAGGTCCCCTGAAGGGACCTTCTCCCCTCAGCAGTACATAGTGAGGCCATTGCTGTGTAAAAAGATAGAATCTCTTTCATTCCTGATGTTTACACTTACTACTCACTCTTTGACTTTGTAGATGCCAACTTCACATTAGACATCTTTCGGTTAGTTTCCTTACTCTGTCTAAGCAGAGAATTTGAAATTGTTTCTGAAGCAGAAAACCAGGGACTGGTTATGAGCTATCACCCCACTCTGTGGCTCTCTTAAGCGATAAGCATAAGAGATCGTGGGCCAACAGAATTTGTAGCAAGGTAAATATAAACCCTTCATTTCAGCCTATGTTTCAGTTTGTCTAGTGATGTTCCAGTCTTGCTCCAGTCTTGACATTTTAAAATTTATAATTTTACTTGCATTTGAGTTTATAAGAAGTCATATATATTCATTTCTGTTGGGTTTGTCAGTGAAAGCCTTCTCAAAACAACTGTGGAGGAAAGACAGGTAAATAAATGCATGGTGCTCCCATGTGTTAGTGCTCACTGCATCTTACAAATGTGTCACCCCCACCACGACATATGGTGCATCAACAAATGGTGCTGGGAACCTGGATATCCACATGCAAAAGAATGATGCTGGAGAAAATTCATGCCCTTCCATTACACCCTTTTCAAAAATAAAGTCAGCATGACTCAAAGAACTAACCTTAAGAGTTGAACCTGTAAAACCCTTAAGAAAATACTGAGGAAAATCTTATGGACATTAGAATTGGTAGTGGTTTCTTGGTTGGTGACCACTAGTACAAGTAACATAAGAAAAATGACAAATGAGACTGCATCAAAATTTAAAAACTTTTTTGCATCAAAGGACACTGTTAAGAGAGTCAAAAGAAAATGCACAGACTAGGAGGAAATATTTGCCAATCACATATCTGATAAAGAATTAATATCCAGAACATGTAAAGAACTACAATTCAACAATAGCAAAACAATCTCATTCAAAAATGAGTAAAAGACATGAATAGACAATTCTCCAAAGAACATATACAATAAGGACATAAAAATAAGGAATGCTGGTCAGGCGTGGTGACTCATGCCTGTAATCCCAGCACTTTGGGGGGCCGAGGCAGGCGGATCACAAGGTCAAGAGATCAAGACCATCCTGGCCAACATGGTGAAACCCCGTCTCCACTAAAAAAAAATACAAAAATCAGCTGGGCATGGTGGCACGCACCTATAGTCCCAGCTACTCAGGAGGCTGAGGTAGGAGAATCATTTGTACCTGGGAGGCGGACGTTGCAGCAAGCCGAGATTGCGCCACTGCACTCCAGCCAGGCGACAGAGACTCCATCTCAAAAAAAAAAAAGAAAAGAAAAAGGAATGCCAATAAGGACATAAAAATATGGTAAACTTCACTAGGCCAAATGTTGGTGAAGATATGGAGAAACTGGAACACTTGTACACTGCTGGTGAGAGTGAACAGTGGTGCAGCCACCATGGAAAACAGTATAGTGGTTCCTTAAGAAAGTAAAGATAGAATTACTATATGAGTCAACAATTCCACTTTTGGGCATATCGTCAAAAGAACTGAAAGCAGGACCTCACACAGATATTTGTACACTCAGACCCATAGCAGCACTATTCCCAATACCCAAAAGGTGGAAGCAGCCGAGTGTCCATTGAGGATGACGGGATAAACAGCCCATGGTGCACATACACATGGAATATTATTCCGCCTTAAAAGTGAACGAAATTCTAATTGGATGAGCCTTGAAAACACTGTAAGTGAAATAAGCCAGAAATAAAAACAAATATGATATTTTACTTATATGAGGTAGCTAGAATAAGCTAATTCATAGAAACAGAAAGTAGAATAGAGGTTACCAGGGAATGGGCAGTTACGTTTTAATGGGTACGGTTTCTATCTGGGATGATGAAAATGTTCTGGAAATGGATATTGGTGGTGACTACACAACACTGTAAATGTGCTTAATGCCACCAAATTGTACACTGAAAACATGGTTAGAAGGTAAATTATATAGTATGTATGTTTTATCACAATTTACAAAAAATATATCAACGCTAAATCCAATCACAGCTCTCATCGAGATTATTTTATAATGATGTTTCAACAAGCACATTGCCACTGTGGGGGGCGGGGAGGGGGGTCCTTAGGGTTCTTATGCCACTATGTTCTTTTGTGTCACTCCTCAGCCACTTTTGAACTGTGCTTATGCATCCCAATTCCTGATCTGCTAAGTACTTTCAGGAAAATTATTCACATGGTAAAAACTCATTAAGCACCTAACTTGTTCTTGGTGCTCTACCCTATGGAGTTGATCTCAGAAAAAAGAATCAAACTTCATTGGACCTCACAGATGGCACAGGTGGGGGGTTGCAAGATGGGTAAGGAAATTATAACACAACATGTTACAGTATTTTATATTACTTTTTTCTTTGAATGGTACATTATTAATATTTTATAATGACTGTACTGACTTACACGTACCAATGATCCCAAATTAAAATTACTGCTTTCTCTGTTTCTTATATATTTTTCTGTCTTTGTAAGTATTTTTAGAGTGGGCATTTTGGAAATAGCCCAACAATTTCATTTATATGATAATGTTTTGTTTACTCTTATTCTTGAAAGATGGATTTGTCAGCCACAAATTTCTATTTGACATTGGCTTTCTCTCGGCTCTTTGATGATTATGCCTCTTCTGGCTGCTGTGGCTGACAGGGAAAAATCAGTTACATCTTAAACCAGTTGCTTCTTAGATGATCTGTGTTTCTTCTGTAGCTACTTTGAAGATGACCGTTTCCCTTTAACATCTGAAGTTCCAGTGCAGTGTGAGTAAATGTGGATCCTTCATTCACAGTGCTATGTATACACTTGCTTCACCTTTACCCATAAACTATTTATGGAATGCCTCATACATTTACTCACTTTGTGATGTGTAGGAATTTAACTAGACTAATGTTAAGTCTCATTTGGCCACCATTTACATTGTGAAATCCAAAATAATGGCTCCATAAATATGTCCAAGCCCTAAGCCTATCACCTTTAGATATGTTACCTTACACAACAAAAGAGATTTTACTGACATGATTAAGAGGATGGACCTTTAGATGGGGAGATTATCTTGGATTTTCTGGGTGAGCCCTATCTGATCACATGAATCCTTAAAAGTAGAGATGACTGAAGAAATGTGGGTCAGTTGGAGTGCTGAATTTCTTTTACAGTAATTTCTTCATCTACTAAAATATGATTGTCTCTGTTTTTTAATTCTTTAAGTGGTGAAATGCATTAAAAGATTTAAAATTTATATATTATTGCATTCTTGGGATACATAACTTGGTCAACATAGTCTATTCATTGCATACAGGTAGATATAGTCTACTAATATTTTTCTCAGGATTTTCACACGTAATTATATAAAAGTGATATTCCTATAATAATCTTTCTTTATTGATTTCCTAACTGGTTCTAGAATCAATGTTATTCGTGCCTAAAAATTTGAGTTGTTTGGATTTTCCTATGATTCCCTATATATCTTGAATAGTTTATATAAGTCCATTATATGTTTGATACATGAGCATATTTATAAAACTGGATATGTTTGAAGGGAAATAGAATATTTACCATTGTTTTAACTTCTTTACTTGTAATAAGTCTTTCTGTTGACATAATTTTTCAGTTTCAAGACTGTTTAAATCTCTCCTATATCTGCAGTGGTATATTTGTCTGTTACAACACTGTCTTGTTCTTAATTAACACTGCCTGTTTCATTTCTCTGTTCAATGAACAGCTGCTTTTGGCAGGCTGGGTTCTCAGCAGTGGCAGCTGCCAGGTCAGCCTTGGTGAGTCGAGTCAGTTGCTGTGCCCATGCAGTGTCCATCCCAGCCACCACGGCCACTTTGTGCACAGACTCCGTGAGCAAGCCCTGTGCGGCTGAGTGGCATCGTCCATCAAGCCATCTTGCCCACCTGATTACAGGGAGCTCCAGCCCCTTGGAGCCCCTCTGTTAGGCATCCACGTGCAACCACATCATCACAGAGTCTGCCCATAGCAAGAAGCCTATGCAAACCTCTCTACCCCCTAATTTTTCATCTTTATTTTTCCCAAGTTCCTGACTTGCAAGCAAACCCATGAGCCACTGTCCATGATTCATTCACTCATGCTCTACTGGGGCATCATTTCACAACCCCCACCTTCCATGGGCCTGTGTGGGATTTCATTTCTAGTTCCTGGCTCAACAGCCATTAGCAAAGCTGTTTTGGTGTCAGCTCCCAAGCCTACTGCTCTTGTTGTAGGTTTTCCTCTTTATATCTGAGTCACAGGCATCTATTTCCTGGGATTTTTAATAATTGCACTGATTTGTTCAATGCAGCATTTCTAAAGACTTCCAGCAAGGGAGATTCTATATTAGCTTAGAGAGAATTGTTTCAAAACATCAGAAATGTATACTGGAATGAAGGACAACGTGCATGGAGAGAGGTGGACAAACCATGAGTGGGCCGTGGATTTTCATAAAGTGAACAGTTGAGCAAACAACACTCACATCAAGGTACAGTATTTCCAGCCTCCAGGAAACACCCTTAGGTTCTACTTGATCATAAATCACTCCCCAATGCTAGAGCAGCCACTTTCTTCATTTCTAACACCATAGATGAGATCTGTCAGATCTGAATACAGTCACCTCATGTCCTGGGTCTTGCTGTGCGTGATCGTAGCCTGCTCACGCCAATGGCTGTCAGTGCTCCATTTTACAAAGAGCTCACTCTTCTGTCCCTGCACTGTTGATAAACATGTGTTATATCCAGATTTTACAAACTGTGCTGCTATAAATAATATTTTCACATATTTTGGGACACAAATGCATGCATTCCTATTGGTATATAACCAAGAGTGCAATTGCTGGGTCGTAGGTGAGTGAATGTTTGGTTTAGTCTCTCAAAACACAAGTGTCTATGGAACTGACAAATAATAGACAGAGGTAAATCTCTTATTCTAGAAATTATGTAGCTAATACATGAAAAGAAATGAAAGACTGAGACTATAACCCTTTTGCAATCCACAGTGAACTAACAGATTTCGCCATTGAAGAGCAATGGCAATTAACATCACAAGAAAAGAATTAATCAATATTACATTATTCTTCTTGATGAAAAATATGATATTGTACTGTGAATCCTGAAAATCTGAGACAGATCTCAGTTAATTTAGAAAGTTTATTTTGCCAGCGTTAAGGATACATGCCCATGACACAGCCTCAGGAGGTCCTGACTACATGTGCCCTAGGCTGTCAGAGCACAACTTGGTTTTATACATTTTAGGGGGACATGAGACTTTAAGGGGACATGAGACAGTGATCAACATATGTAAAATGAACATTGATTCCGTTCAGAAAGGTGGGACAACTCAAGCAAGGAGGGGGCTTCTAGGTCACAGGTAGATAAGAGACAAATAGTTGCATTCTTTTGAGTTTCTGATTAGCCTTTCCAAAGGAAGCAATCAGACATGCATTTATCTCAGTGAGCAGAGGGGTGACTCTGAATAGAACGGGAGGCAGGTTTGCCCTAAGCAGTTCCCAGCTTGACTTTTTCCTTTAGCTTAGTAATTTTGGGGCCCTAAGATTTTATTTTCCTTTTACAGAACCATCAATACTTACAAAAAACAAAAACAAACAAACAAACAAAAAACTCTGAATATACACAAACCTCTATACCAAACTACCAATTTATAGAAAATACAGTAATAGAAACACATTAAACCACACCTTGGTGTGCAATCCACAAAATGCAAACAACCGGAAAGTTTACCATACAATATAAATTTCAAGGAGAAACCTATAGAACAAATGAGAACAAGAAACATATTTTTAAAGGTAAAACTAAACTATAATTTTGGATGAAAATATAAAATAGAACAAAGGAGTGATGATCATAAAAATCAGGTGAGTTTTTACTTCAGGAAGGGAACATTTTATCATTGAGGTAGGGTAATGATGAAGCTTCTGGGTTGGCTGACAAACGTCTCTCTCTGGTGATTAAAGAGTGGTTACCTTTTATTGAAGGGCACCATTTTTAGACAGTTTTTCTTTAGACAGTTTTATTTTACGACTAAAAAAGCTAATGAAGAATAAGTTATGGGTTATGGTTCCTGTTCTGCACAAAGCCTCCTCCCCACCCTCCTCTCCAGAAACTGAGCACCCAGAAGAACTGGCAACCACAGGACCCCTGGCAGGGCTACCTCCCTTCTGGGTGTGTGTCCAGCTCACAGTAATACAGGAGTTATTAAGAAATTATTTCAGGCAGTTAGAGAGAGTAAAAGAGTTCTCAGTGGAATTTTGCTTTAATAAAAAGGAGCCCCAACTCATTTCTTTTCTCACAGAAAGTAGCCTGAAAAGTCAAGCTGCAAGCAAGCTGGAAGCTTGAATATGTAAATGCCGGCAGCTATACTAAAAGCCAGGCACACCCAACATGGCGGCTTCCCCCTCCCTTTTCTTTGCTGCCACACGTGTGGGTGTCATGGCACCGGCCAGGTAACGCCACATGTGCAGGTGTCATGACGCCAGGCAGGTGGAGGCCACATTTACATAATAAAGGACTAGGGTGGGAGGGCCAGTTTCTTCACAAGCTATGTAAATGGCACACCTGATCAAACCAATCCCCTGAGCCCTATGTAAATCACTGCCTCCTGAAGCCTTTCCATAAAGTTGATTGCATCCCACCCCAAACCCAGAAACCCTCTTGGGGTAACCTGTTTTCTCTGTATGATAAAGCTTTCTCTCTCTTCTTTGTCTATTAAACTTTCCACTCCCTAACCTGCTCCATGTGTGTATCCTTGTCGTTAACCATCTTGGCCCAGGACAACAAACCCGGGTATTTACCACAGACATCCAAGTCGTTTCAACATCGCCACAGGCAGTGGGTGTGGTCTATTCCTTTAGGCCTGGATGAACCTGATAGGACACAGCTGAAGGGAAGACTTCACCCAGTCTGCAGGCTTTGGCCATCAGTGGAGAAAACACAGGTTCTCAGCTCTCCACAGGTGCCATCATGGCCAGAGCCTCCTCTCTGCATGGGTAGCGAGGCTTGGCCCTTCCCCTGAACACAGTGACAGGGATCTCCCTAGAGTGGGAGATGACATTATTCCTCCTCCAAAATGGTTTAACCTCATGCTTTTTCTGCTTTACAGGAAAGTTAACTCAGGCTGGTGTCCAGTGAAAAAATCCCAGGCACACAGGTGGATCTCAGGGCTATGATCTATCTGGGAAAGGAAGAGCGCCGGTCACCAGGTGGCGCCACTGTGCTACTCCTTCACCCAGGAGGTGGATGCTGGGGCTGAGCTTCAGGGTAGGGAGAGGATGTCATTGCTCATTTTCCAGGTTCCAAGTAAAAACCCTCCTGCCCAGCCCATTTGGTTCTCCCTGAATCCTCAACTCTAACAAGGTTTTTTTGGTTTGGTTTTTGTTTTTTCATTTTAAGTTCTGGGATACATGTGCAGAACTAGCAGGTTTGTTACATAGGTATACGTGCGTCATGGTGGTTTGCTGCACCTATCAACCCTTCATCTAGGTTTTAAGCCCCACACGCATTAGGTGTTTATCCTAATACTCTCCCTCCCCTTGTGCCCCACCCCTGACAGGCCCCACTGTGTGATGTTCCCCTCCTTGTGTCCATGTGTTCTCATTGTTCAACTCCCACTTATGAGTGAGAACATGAGGTGTTTGGTTTTCGGTTCCTGTGTTAGTTTGCTGAGAATGGTGGTTTCCAGCTTTATCCATGTCCCTGCAAAGGACACGAACTCATTCTTTTTTATGGCTGCAAGGACTGTCTTTTTCTCATCTACCTGGGCAGGTCTTTTTGACTCAGGAAAGTGGATGTGATTGTTAGATTCACCACATCCTTGTTTATTGTGTTGCCAGTAAAATGAAATCAAAATACACACTGCATAAATAATAAAATAACCCATAATAAGCAAATATTTATAATGTACTGACACCACTGAGGTTTCCTCCAAGTGTTGGCACAGCTTCAGACACACCTTTTCTCTTGAGTCAAGACACTGGGTACAGTGAAATGGGAAGAAACCCCATCACTACAGAAAGGGCCCCCATGGAAGAGGCCTGGCAGGGGAGTCAGCTGTGCCAGGTCCACCATATTTGGGGATGACTCCCCCTTTCTGGGCAGGACTTTTTTAAAAAATTCTTTTTGTATTCACATTAGTTCTGAAATTGCAGGATGCTGAGAGGCAGCACTGGTCAGTTATGCTGTCTCTTTCTTCCCTATTAAATGCTGTGCCAACTGTTGCCTTCACACGTTTCTATCCTCTTCCTAGAGAGGAGCAAAACAATAATGGACAACACTGAAACATACAAGCTTACTTTAAATATATGTTGTCTGAAGTAGCTACTGAAAGATTAGTTCCACCAAAATGAGGGAAGGTACAGAAAAAACCATTTGCATAGCCATGTTCATAGCAGCATTATTCACAATAGCCAAGACATAGAAGCAACCAAAACACCAATTAACAGATGAATTGATCAAGAAAATGTGGTATATACAGACAATGGAATATTATTCAACTGAAAAAAAGGACATCCTGTTATATGCTGCACTATGGATGAACCTGGAGAAACAATGGTAAGTGAAATAAACCAATCACAAAGAAGCTCCATACTGCACAATTCCATTTATATGAGGTGTCTGAACTCTTAGAACCTGAAAGTAGTATGGTGATTGCCAAGGGTTGGGTGGGGGGTGGGGATTAATGAGGAGTTTTTGTTCAATGGGCATAGAGTTTCAGGTCTGCAAGATAAAAAGTTCTAGGCATCGGCCGGGCGCGGTGGCTCACGCCTGTAATCCCAGCACTTTGGGAGGCCGAGGCGGGCGGATCACAAGGTCAGGAGATCGAGACCATGGTGAAACCCCGTCTCTACTAAAAATAGAAAAAATTAGCCGGGCGCAGTGGCGGGCGCCTGTAGTCCCAGCTACTCGGGAGGCTGAGGCAGGAGAATGGCGTGAACCCGGGAGGCGGAGCTTGCAGTGAGCCGAGATTGTGCCACTGCACTCCAGCCTGGGCGACAGAGCAAGACTCCGTCTCAAAAAAAAAAAAAAAAAAAAGTTCTAGGCATCTGTGACACAACAATGTACTTACAGATAACACTAATAGTTAAGATACCAAATTTTATGCAATATGTTTTCTGACACAATGAAAAAAAAAAAAAACCCTGTTACTAACTTAGGAAAAAAAGCACATAAATTAATTAAAAATATATTAATATATGCTTACCATTAAAAAAAAGTGATATAGAAAACCATGAGACAAAAATAGAGATCCTTGCTACCCCAGCTATCATCCACAAACCAGCAGATTCAGCATCTCATGAAACAAGACAGAAAGATTCAAAGGCCCAGCCTCGACACCTTCAATCAGTTTGAATTTTGTCAGGACCCCAGGTGGCTCCACTGCATGTAAAAGCACTGTTCCAGATGGTGGTGTAGGAAATCTGAGGATGGTGGCTGTGCTCCATAGGTAGAAGCCTCCATTTCAGATGGGAGAATACCAGAAGGGTCCAGGAGTGATATTTCCAACAAAGTAAAATTAATAGAATGCCCAAAGTTTCTAACTTCTTAAGAGTCATACAGACAAAAGAGATATCAAAGTTAAATTAATGACAGTTATCTAGAAAATAAACAAAAACAAGTATTAACTCCAGGAAGAACAAATGTGCCAGAAGTGAAACGTATTAAAGCTGATGTATGAAAGTATTAGTCATGGAAAAGGAAACAAGGAATGACTGACCTAAACATAATCACTACATGCATATACTGGGAATAGGAAAGAATGAGAAGTGTGAAAGAGAACAAGTACTCTAACTATTGTATCCACCCACCATTGTGCCGTGCAACAATGGCTGCAACTGAAAAAAACAAAAAACAAAAAAAACCAAGCAGTATTAATAAACAAATGGTAATCAAAGATATGGAAGTCAAGTCAAAAAATCAGCTAAAAATGTTAAAAGTCATTGCTCCCTAGAAAAGCAGAAATAGATAAGAAGCAGAGAAGTCTCTCCCTTTTCTCAAGCAATCCTGTGCAAATATTTGACTCTTTCAATTATGGACAATTGTAAATTTGATTAAAATAAAAGCAAAAACTTCAATGAATATGCAAGTTTATGCCTAATGACAACTGTATTCAACACTGATAAAGGTTAACTAAAATATATAAATACTTTAACATAAAACAGGCATGCATAAATGAGTACGTAACATCAACTCTAAATAAAAACATGAAAGAATATGTCAATCGACACATCTCTGGAGTCGCTACCCCATCTCCTTTACTGGTTGCCCTGTGAACTGAGGCGGGGTGTATCAGGACCTGACTAAGGTCTCTCATCCTTCTCTTGCTTCCAGGCAGGTCTTGCATCCATTCCTGCTGCACAGAGGGCTCTCATCCCTGCCTTGAATCTGTTTGACAGCCCCCACAGCTGCCTCACCAATGCTCTTAGAAGGACCCTAGAAAATGGCGGGGGGAACTATCTGACCTCACCACCTCCCTTCCTCAATCAGTCTGAACTGATGGCAGAAGATGTTGATGCTTGCTTTACTCATCCAGATTCCCAGTTTATTTATTCTTCATCAATTCAGTCCACATCTCCCCAGCACTTACTTCACTCCAGAAGCAGACTGACCCTCTTCTTACTTTAATGTCCACAGTTATTTTATTTTCAGTTTTTGTGGGTACATAGAAGATGTATTTATTTATGGACTACATGAGATGTTTTAATACAGACATGCAATGCACAATAATCACATCGCGGAGAACAGGGTATCCATCCCCTCAGGCATTTATCCTTCGTGCTACAAACAATCCAATTACACGCTTTTAGTTATTTTAAAATGTACAATTAGGTTTTACTGACTATAGTCACCTGTTGTATGATCAAATAGTAAGTCATATTCATTCCTTCTATTTTTTTGTAACCATTAACCATTGTTACCTCCCATCTGCCCCCACAACTACCCTTCCCAGCCTCTAGAAACCATCTTCCCACTTTCTTTGTCCATGAGTTTCATTGTTTTGATTTTTAGATTCCACAAATAAGAATATGCAATGTTTGTCTTTCTGTGACCTGCTTATTTCACTTAACATAATGATCTCCAGTTCTATCCATGCTGTTGCAAATGACAGAATCTCATTCTTTTTCATGGCTGAATAGTACTCCATCTGTATATGTATAACATTTTCTTTATTCATTCATCTGTTGATGGACACTTAGATTGCTTCCAGATCTTAGATATTGTGAACAGTGCTGCAGCAAACACGGGAGTGCAGATATATCTTTAATATATTAATTTCTCTTTTTTGGGGTATATATCCAGCAGTAGGGTTGCTAGATTATATGGTAGCTCTACTTTTAGTTTTTTGAGGGATCTCCACACTGTTCATAGTGGATGTACTAATTCACATTCCCACTAACAGTGTACGAGGGTTCCCTTTTCTCGCCAGCATCTGTTATTGCCTGTCTTTTGGATAGAAACCATTTTAACTGGGGTGAGATAATTCACTGTTTTGATTTGAATTTCAGTTTCATGATGTTGAAAACCTTTTCATAAGCCTGCCTACCATTCATATGTCTTCTTTTCAGGAGTATCTACACAAATCTATTGCCCATGTTTTGATTAGATTATCAGATTTTTTTTTCCCTATGGAGTTGTTTGAGCTCCTTATGTATTCTGGTTATAATCCCTTGTCAGATTAGTAGTTTTCAAATATTTTCTCCTATTCTGTGGGTTGTCTCTCCACTTTGTTGATTGTTTCCTTTGCTGTGCAGAAGCTTTTTAACTTGATGAGATCCCATCTGCCCATTTGTGCTTCGGTTGCCTGTGCTTGTGGTATATTGCTCAAGAAATTTTTCCCCAGACCAATGTCCTGGAGATTTTCCCAATTTTTCTTATAGTAGTTTCATAGTTTGAGGCCTTTAAATCTTTAACCAATTTTGATTTATTTTTGTATATGGCAAAAGATAGGGGGTCTAACTTCATTCTTCTGTATATGGATATCCCATTTTCCCAGCACTATCTATTGAAGAGACTGTCTTTTCTTCAGTGTATGTTCTTGGCACCTTTGTCAAAAATGAATTGTAGGTGTGTGGACTTGTTTCTGGGCCTTCTATTCTGTTCCATTGGTCTATGTGTCTGTTTTTATGTCAGTGTCATGCTGTTGGTGACTATAGCTCTAATATAATTTGAAGTCAGGTTATGGGATTCCTCCAGTTTAATTCTTTTTGCTTAGAATAGCTGTGGCTATTGTCGGTCTTTTGTGGTTCCATATAAATTTTAGGATTTTTTTCTATTTCTGTGAAGAATGCCATTGGTATTTTGATAGGGATTGAATTGAATCTGTAGATTGCTTTCGGTAGTATGGACATTTTAACAATATTTATCCTTCTAACCCATGAACATGGAGTATATTTCCATTATTTAGTGTCCTCTTCAATTTCTTTCATCAGTGTTTTATAGATTTTATTATAGAGGTCATTCACTTATTTGTTTAATTACCAGGTATTTAATTTTATTTCTGGCTATTATAAATGGGATTACTTTTTAGTTTCTTTTTCAGATTGTTCACTGTTGTCATACAGAAATGCTACTGATTTTTGTATGTTGATTTTGAATCCTGCAACTTTGCTGGATTTATCAATTCCAATAGTTTTTTGGTGAAGTCTTTAGGTTTTTCCAAATATAAGATCATATCATTTGTAAATAAGGATAATTCGACTTCTTCCTTTCCAATTTGTATGCCCACTATTTCTTTCTCTTGTCTGATTGCTCTAGCTAGGATTCCAGTTGAATACCAGTGGTGAAAGTGGGCATCCTAGTCATGTTCCAGATCTTAGAGGAAAAGTTTTCAGTTTTCCTCCATTCAGTATGATACTAGCTGATGGTCTGTTGTATACAGCTTTTATTATGCTGAGGTATGTTACTTCTGTACCCAGTATTTTTAGGATTTTTATCATGACGAAATGTTGAATTTTATCAAATGCTTTTTCAGCATCAATTGAAATGATCATATGGTTTTTAATCCTTCATTCCATTGGTATGATGTATCTCATTGATTTGCACAGGTTGAACCATTCTTGCATCCCTGGGATAAATCCCATCGTCATGATGAATGTTCTTTCTAATATATCGTTGAATTTGTTTTGCTAGAAGTTTGTTGAAGATGTTTGCATCAATATCTATCAGAGATACTGGCCCGTAGTTTTTGTTGCTGGTTTTCTTTTTCTTTTTCTTTTTTTTTCTTTTTTTTTTTTTTTTTTTTTTTTGTATCTTTTGCTGGCTTTGGTATCTGGATAACATGGGCCTCATAGAATGAGTTTGGAAGTATTCTCCCCTCCTCTATCTTTTGGAATAGTTTGAGTAGAAACGATATTAGATGATATTAGTTCTTCTTTAAATGTATGGAAAAATTCAGCAGTGAAGCCATTCGGTCCCAGGCTTTTCTTTGCTGGGACACTTTTCATTACGATTTCAATTTTGTTACTTGCTACTAGTCTATTCAGGTTTGGGATTTCTTCCTGTTTCAATCTTGATAAGTTTTATATGTCTAGGAATTTGTCTATTTCTTCTAGATTTTCTAATTTATTGGCATACAGTTGCTCATAGTATCCTCTAATGATTCTTTGAATTTCTGCAGTATGAATTGTAATGTCTCCTTTTTCATTTCTAGTTTTATTTTTTTGGCTCTTCTCTCTCTTTTTTCTTAGTCTAGCTACCAGCCTGGGCAACATAGCAAGACTTGATCTCTCCAAAGATACAAAAAGTAGCTGGGTATGGTGGCATGCATCTGTAGTCCCAGCTACTTTGTAGACTGAGATGGGAGGATCACTTGATCTTGGGGAAGTTGAAGCTGCAGTGAGCCATGATCATACCACTGCAACCTAGCCTGGGCAACAGAGTAAGATCCTGTTTCAAAGAAAAAAATATTTAACTTGGATCAAAGACCTAAATGTAAGTGCAAAACTACAAATCTCATAGAAGAAAATGTATGCAAAATAATTATAATATAATATAATATAAGGCCACTCATCTCACTTTGAGATAGTGTTTGTACAATGTGAGCATTATCGAGGGTAATCATAGCCTTGTGGGTTGGATTATAATGGCCATGAGAGAAGCTTGGCCAAATGAAGGAGACTTCCTTGGACACAGCCCACCATGGCAGTCTTTAGAAGAAGCACAGACACATCTGAGGGAGCTGGACATGTGCCAGGCTATCTATGCCCAACAATTCGAAGGGCCAGATAAGGCTGTGTTTATTGCAGGCATGAAAACTTGTCACAAGAATGCTCCCAGGCTGACACGGCCCCATGTCCCTTTCAAACCTCCTTGGGGGACAAGATGTATATAATTTGAGAGAAACTATAGCTGATCTCGGAGGGATAGAAAAAGGAAGAGATGAGGTCTGCTGGATCACTAAAGGGGGAAAAGCGAGAAACAAAGTCTGCTGGACCAAAATAGAGAGGCCAAAAAGGCCCAGTTAGGATCACCAAGAAACAAATGTGGTATGATCTGATCTCAGCTGGGGCAGAGAGAAAATATAGATTGACAACCAAATGCAGTATTGGTGGGCCTCTGGAAAGACCTGGCTCCCTTCCTAGTGCCCTGCCAGAAGAGGGAAAAGGAGAAGAAACCCTAGGTAAAAGAACTCAGTCTCTGTGTTCCAGGGGTGAACTCCTCTCTGGCCTACAGACTGGGGGTGGTCCCAAGGTTGCCTTCATGTACCAGCAATAGGGGGTGACCCAGAGACCCCACATGGAGCTTATAACCTGTGCAAGTCCCTGCCCCTCACCCAACAAAGAAAACACAAGCAGAGAACCTTAGCTTTAGCGGCCAGAGGTACAGAATGCACCTTAATTCATGGGAACCCAGAGAGATACCCTGGTAAGTGGGCAGCTATAGATGGTTATTGTAGGGGTGAACAATCCTCCTTGGTATTGGATGGAGTCTCCCCTGCTTACTACACTGTCTTTATTTCACCTATCTTAGAAAATATCTCAGTTATGGACATCTTTTGGGATGCATTTTACAAACGTCTGTGGTGAATTATGCCTATGAGTTTGAGCAGTAAAAGCTATTATAAGAGGAGAGGCAAAATGGCAACCTGGCACCTCCCTCCGCCACAGTGAATTATTCATGTGAAACAATATCATCTTCTTGTTGAGAGAGAAAAATAATACAAAATGTAGGCATTTATCATGCTGTGTCAGATTTGGCTAACGCCTTCCTTAGCATCACTGTATACCCTGATTCACAGGCTAATATTATATTGATATTACGCTAATTTCTGGAGACTTGTTATTGCTATATAGCAACATCTCTATGCATTGTGCATCCTACTCCAATCCAGGGGATGGGCCATCAATTTGCAAAAGATACAAGGCCCAGAATCAGCTGTAAAGTTCCTAGGGGTCACTTGGTTGGGTAAGACACCCAGGCACACTCATTGACAAAATACAATTTTCTACTCCTAAAACAGTTAAATAGTTATGTTTTCTAGGTCTTTTGTGAAATTGGTGGGTTTTCATCCCACATTTATACTCTAGAAAGAAAGAGATTTAATTGGTGTTGGGATAAAGAACAAGAGGAAGTATTTGAGAAGAATAAAATACTAGTGGCTTAGACACAAGGCTTAGGGTCCCTGCTTCCTGGAATATCAGTGTCTTTGGATATAACCATTGGACCCTCTGGCAAGTCCAGCATAGGGAAGCAGTTCCTTTAGGATTTTAGTCACAATTATGGAAGGGTACTGAAACCTGCTATTTCCCAATTGAACAACAGGTCCTGGGGATATAGAAGGTCTTGCTACCAGTTGAATCCTCAACTGCTGCTTTCCTGGTACCAGGGAGAACAGGTCTCCTATCAAGGACCGGGTAGAAGGAATGTTTGCCAGGCCTGTATCAGCTATTGCCCAAGTCTCCCCTTTACAAAAGTGCCATGCATACATGCAACAACATAGTGTCTTTTCCATGCATCCCTTAAGAGATGAACTGCAGGCTATCTTAGGGCCAGTGCATTATGAGTCCAGTGCTGCCCCTATTGTGGAGCCCCCACAGGAGATGTCTCCAATGGTACATGAAGGCATGGCCCTCATTCCTGACAATACTTGGTACTTAGATGGACAGTAGTAGCTGCACAACCACAGATAGATAGTATCTGGTTTGAGATGAGAATGCAGCAGAGCAGTCAATGGGCAGAACTCCGAGCTGCATGGTTGGTTTGTACCCGTGAGCCACCGCCTATAGTTCTCTGTACAGACAGTCTGGCAGTACTTAAGGGTCTTACAATTTGGCTTGCCCAAAGGGCCCGAGATGATTGGTATATAATTTTAAAATCCTTATGGGCAGCTGGTATGTGGAAAGACATTTGGAAAAGTCTACAGGAACCCACTGTGGACCTAATTGCTTCAGCACACGGGTCAGATTCACCTCCCAGAAACATGAAGGCAGATATCCTAGCAAAAATTAGAATACTGAGCTAGTTGATTAGGTACATATCACAGTGGGGATTTCAGTGCATGAACAGGCTGCCAAATAGCAAAGGGAGCCGGATTGTCTCTCTGCTATGGAGATTTAGTGATGGCGGTAGCAAACTGCTTAATTTGTTCCTTTTCTGTACTTCTACCACATCCCACATACACCTGGACATATACATAAGACAGCCGCCTCTGTGACAGACTGTAGGTAGACTATATCAGACCCCTGCCAGTAATCTTGAGACAAAAGTACGCACTAACATGTGTATACACTGCCATGGGACTGTTGCAAGCCTTCCCTTGTAAGAGCAAACCAAGCAGCCACCATCAGGGGCTTGGAGCAACTCCGTGTCATGTATGGATACCCTCCATACTTTGATAGCAACCAAGGCATGCATTTCACCAGACCTGGTGTCCAAGACTGGATGCATGAAAAGGACACAGATTGGATATTTCACTTACTGTGCAACAGGTTGATTGAAAGGAAAAATGGTATTTTTGAAGGCACAGTTTTGAGCACTCTCAAAATCCAATATCTTGCATAGTTAGACAAAGGTTTTGCCTCAAGCCATTAGAAACCTTAATTTGGTTGAGACAAATATGGTTCTGGCACCACACTAATGACTCAGAACTACCATAGAGGAGGGTCCATTAACCATAGTAGTAAAGAAAGTCCGACCAGATGCATCTCTACCCGAGCAGATAAAAGGCCAATGGCAAAGGTTATTTAGGATTCCCCAAGATCTTGAGACAGGGGAGGAGACTCCTGAATGGGGGTTGGACTAGCAACTTCCCCGATGTTGGACAGAGCATTTCTTTCCAGACAGCAAGGAATTCCCTACCAACTAAAGTGGTCTCCATCGACCCTGTTAAAGTCTGTGCCAAAACACTCCACATACAAATAAACTGGAACACAGGCCCCGGCTGGCCATTTGACATGGTCCTTTGCTGCCCCTGTAACCCTACAGATAATACCAGCGCTTTTGCCCCTCAGGCAACATGTTTGGTATACACTCCCAGCCCATAATCCTATGTCCTAACCATCAGAGATGGAGCTACCAGTCATTCTGTGTAATAGGGAAAAACTGCCTCACCAAGTACCTGCTAAACATTTTTAATTCCACCCATAGTCTTCTGTTCCTATTGCTGTTTTGCTCTACACCTCTTGGTTTGGCTCCTGAATAAACGTGGCAAAGGGCATTTTAAATTCTGTGTCTTACACTTGGCATACACATCATCGCCTGTTGTTTGTGTTGCCGCTGTGGCCCCTGCTTAACAAGTAGAAAACAAATTGATAAAATGTGTCACTCACACCATAAAAATGTCACCCACAGCCTCCTCCGAAGGATCAGGGACCGGGGGGAAATGTGAGTCCATGAAATTGTAAGAGCTGGTTAGACGGGTGGGATGTGGAGAGAAAAGTGACCCCCTCTTGGATGCTACTTCTCCATGCTGACTTCTGATTAGCCCCAGTCCCGGGACTGACTCCTGATTCCTACTTTATTTACCGTCCCTATTGTAAGAACATTTCAACTTTGATGTTATCACGCAAATTCTAGGCTATTACACATTAGCATTCTTGCCTGTTCTGGACAGTAGCCTTTGTCTTGCACAGAGCATGTATACTCTTTCTGTGTGATATATAAGCCCTGAGTGTGGGGGTAATAAGTGCAGACACCTGCCTGTCTTGCTGCCATCCAAGATCATGCTTCTGTCTGTAAGTTCCCCAATAGAACACCCTTTACCAACAAACTAGATTTGTCTGTCTTGTTCCTTGGTTTATTGGCTCCTTTGGCATTTGGGGGGTACTTTGCATAGATGGCCCTTTCATGGAACAGAGGGTCTGTGTGGGGCTGGGAGCCCAAGTCAGCTCTTGTGGTCAGAGCCTAGAACATCTGCTAAGGAGACAGAGCTAGAGCTAGACCTGTTAGCAGAGACAGACCTGTTAGCAGAGTGGATAGCTGGGCCAGCAGGTCTGAAGTGACGCCATGGAAGAGCAGGCCAGTAACAGCTGAAGAGCTTCAGAAACTCCCACTTCTAACAAGGTCACTTCCTCTAAGAGGGACTACTGTCGTATCATAGTACACAGCTGTCTCTGCCTGGCTAATATGCAGCATTTGGGGGCATCCACACTACTGGAACAGTAGCCACGGTAAGAGTCCACTGTGCCAGCTTAATTGCACCCAACTGTACAATGAGAACATGGGGATCAGTGTGTTCTGCTACTTCTCTGCTTAGCATTCCTGATACACCTGCTTTACATAGGCACCGTGTGGCACCGTGGTGTGTGCCTGTGCTGCCTTGAATCACATTTGGGTGTCTATTGGAAGGCTTCTTCAGTACTATTGTGACACCAACTACACTATGGACTGATCCCTGTCAGAAGGTAACAAAGGGGCAAGGGACAGCATTTCCAGCCTAAGCCCTGGAATGTGTGTGGCATCAAACTGTTTTGCATTTGTGAGCAGGAACACAAATACTGAACAACAGATATTTCATCAGCAAACAGAAATTGTGACTGGCTTTAAAGAAAATGGGCTTCCCTTGGTCTTGGGAACACAAGACTTAGCAGTATAGAAACAGAAATGGTTGCAGGCAGAGGAAGCACTTTTACCAGAGTCAGGAAAGCATGAATCACACAAAATCTTCAGTTTTTCCTCCCTTCTCTCTCCTGAGCTCTCTGCACCTCTGCTCTAGCAGTGATGGCAGCAGTGTGGAGAACACAGCCTCAGGGAACAACCAAGGTCCAGGATCCCCAGCAAAGGTTATGAGAAACTATGACTTCCTTTAGGAAAAAAAAGGGGGGGAAATGAGAGTGCCCAAGATCTTAGGAGAGGGCTGGTGCAGGCCTGGGGTGTAGTAAGTTCTGTAGCTTGTCTAGGTTCACCATGCCAAGTGGGGAGGTTTCTTGGGTCAGAATATATTACAGGACAGCATCTCCACCCTCCCCTAGAGGTCTCAGAATGTCCACTGACTGTGGCTTCAGTGGTCCTTGAACAGAAATTTGGTAACATGAAGAGTAGCAGATGCTGGCATGGTAAGATTACAAATGTGTATCAGAAGAATTATTTCGTGGGTAAAAGAAAATACAGCATATAAAGGAATGAGTTAATACCACGAGAATGCCATTAGCCAAATTCAGGATGTGGATCATTCTACAGGACAAGTAACCTGGCTTTTTTGGGGAAACAGAAGCATGGGAGAGCCAGAGTGACACCATTTTAAAGTCAACTCCATTTTTCAACTAGCAAGGCATATTCCTTGCCAGTCACAACCCATGGTTCTAAGAGGTTTACAGCTGAACAAACAACTTAATAATGCCTGCAAGAACAAACACCTATGACAGACAACAGAATGTCCACATGTCCTGACATCACATTACAATATATGCTTTTAAGATTATTATAGTTGTGCTTTGACATACTAACTAAAATGCCAGGGATAACTTTCTTCAAATCAACAAAGTACTAAATTCTGTCATGCTGTCAGAGCACCCACACATAGACATTTAACTTAGCTTTTATATAGATTAAACCCCTATATTAGAAGAGTTTACAACAGAGATGGTGCATTCCTCCTTTTGCTTTCTGAGGACACCTACTCTGTATCTGAGTAACTTTCAATAAACTATGTCCTTCTCACTGTACTCTGTGACTCACCTTTTACTCCTTCCTGTGCAAGATCCAAGAATACTCTTCTGGGGTCAGGATCAGGACCCGTTTTTCTGGTAACAGTTTCTCCAACAAATCAAAGGTTTGAGAAAAAAAAAACATAGGTAGGGTGGGTGGTATGTTATAGAAGAACAGAGAATAAAGAGACATAAGAAGCAATTGCAACGTGTGGACCTTCTCTAGATTCTGTTTCAGACAGACCAGTTGAAAAAGACAAGAGAGAGATTTGAATATGCATTGAGTATTTAGCAAAGAGAACTGTTGTTAATTTTGTTAGTGTGAGAATAGCATGGCTTTATGTTTTTTAAAAACCCTATTCTGTGAAAGAATGCATGCTGAACTATTTAACTGTGAGATGAGTTTATAATGATAAAAATAATGTGATAAATAAATCAATGGAGGAGAGGAGACAAAATCTCCCCTGCAGAAAAACTCCAAATAAGGTAGGTAGATACTTTGTCCTTAAAGGGAGAGCATTAACTCCCTCTTCTGCAAGTGTGAATTCTTGATATGATGTAATGAAAATGGTACTTCACTTGTGGCTTTCCTCCTCCAAATCCATAACCCCTACTTATTATGAAAAAACAAAACAAAACAAAACACCGAATTCTAACAGAGGAACATTCTATAAAATACCTAACTAGTAGAGGTCTTCAAAATAACGTCTAGGTCTTCAAAAACAAGGAAAAATCTGAGGAATTGTCACAGCCAAGAGGAGCCTAAGGAGGCATGACAACTCCATGTAATAGGGTATCTTGAATGGGACCTTGGAGGAGAAAAATATTATTCGGTAAAAGCCAAGGACACCTGAGTAATGTATGGTTTTTGGTTAAAAATAATGCATCAATATTGGTTCAATAATTGTAAGAAATGAACTATACTAATGCTAGATGTCAATAACAGGAGAAACAACTTCTTAATTTTCCTGTAGTTAAAACTCTTCTGGAACTGAAGTCTATTTTTTAAAATTCTCCTGGAAAAAAGTGGAAACATATGAAACATGATGTACAAACATTAATAATTATTGAATGTGATGATGGATAATGAGAAGTCATTATGTAATTCTGTTTTTGTGTATTTGAAGTTTTCTAAAATGGAAAGTTTGAGGCTGGGCACAGTGGCTCAAACCTATAATCCCAGCACTTTGGGAGGCCAAGAGTTCAAGACCAGCCTGGGCAATGTAGCGAGACCCTGTCTCTACTAAAAGCAGAAAAATTAGCCAGGTGTAGTGGGCTTGCACCTGTAGTCCTAGCTACTCAGGAGACTGAGGTGAGAGGATCACTTGAGCCCAGGAGGCCAAGGCTGCAGTGAGCCATGATCATGTCATTGTACTCCAGTCTAGGTGACAGAGTGAAACCTTGTCTCCAAAAAAAAAAAAAAGTTTGAACAAGAAATAAACAAATATGGAGTTAAGGATAAGAAGAAGTTACTTAAAGCATCAGAGTAGCTGCTTCTTTTTAAAATTATGGTTAAAAAATATATAATAAAATTTACCATTTTGCCATTTTTAAGTGTACAGTTCTGTGACATTAAGTATATTCATGCTGTGTAACCATCACCACCCTCCATCTCCAGAACTTTTTCATCTTCCCAAACTAAATGCTATGTCTATTAAGCAACAACTCCTCATTCTCTCCTCCTCCCAGCCCCTGGTAACCTCCATTCTACATTCTGTCTATGAATCTTACTAAACTAGTTGAATCATATAAGTGGATTCATACAATACTTTTCCTTTTCGGTCTGATTTATTTAATCTAGCTTCATGTCTTCAAGGTTCATACATATTATAGGAAAATAATTTCCTTCCTTCTTCTGAAAAATATTCCATTGTATGGATCTACCACATTTTGTTCATCCCTCGATGCATATATACTCTGTTGCTTCTACTTTTTGGCAGTTGCGAATAATGTTGTTATAAACATGATGTACAAATATCTGCTTGGTCTCTGCATTAACTTCTTTTGGGTATGTACTCAGAAGAGGAACTGCTGGATCATATGTCAATTCAATGTTTAATTTTTTGAAGAATAAAAAGTGGCCGCTTCTACAAAACAGAAATTTTCAGATTAGGAGATGTGGGACAGGGAAAAATTCCTATCTCTGAAAACTTAGAGAAAATGTAGAGTTTTCACTATAAGCTTTGTAGAACCATTTTTAAGTAAAAATGAAGTATGCACTAACACTCATTTTGTGCTAGGTACTGGAGATACATGGAGGGAGCCCTCAGTCCTCTGGGGGAAGAAGCTGGTTATAGAACAGTGTGATCACAGGTGCAACACAGAGAAGACTCCAGGGGCAAGCACAGAAAATAGCCATCGAGGGAGATGCTTTGCACGCGATGCAGAAGTACCCTACAGGAGGTGACGTGGGAGTGAAGGAGGAAAAGATGCCATTCGAAGTTGGAGAATTGGAAGATTAAACTTGGAATGATGTCAGCACTGAGATTCTGGGATCATATTGTACAATTGGCCCCATCTCAGCACTAACACTGTGAAATCTTACCTTTCTTGTGTCTTCAAATGGTGGCCCTATATTTAGCTTCTATATCTTTCTTTGACTGAATCTCAATACTAAAATTGGTTCTAATTCCAGGGGAGGTGTTTCTCTGAGTCCTCTCTTTTGAATCTCAGAGCCTAACATTTTCTCTTCATCTTGAAGACCACATTCAGGAGGGACCCTAGGAACCCCGTATCTCAGCATGTGAGACTTCAGGCCAAGGGGAGCTAATTTGATTCTGAAAGATCTTATCTGCCTCCAGCACCCTAAGGTCCTGAGGAAATGTCCAGCACCCTTGTGGAAATTCAAGTGTCTCCATACAGGATTATATGTCTTGGAGATTATGTGTAAGAAAAGCTTTAGAGATAGGTGTGTCTCAGTGATGCTGTGCAGAGTAACCTGTGGCCAAAGTCAATTCAGAAAATGCTTTTGACTCTATATTTCTCAAAAATATAAGTCTTAAAATTTGGATATTGATGGGAAAATATTACATAATTGAAGGGATAAATATAAGTATGCCAATCAGCCAAAAACACTGCATATGTCTAATGCAGATTCAAGTTTTCCCTCAAAAACTGTTAATAAACTAACAGTGCAACTTACAAATGATGAAAAGAGCTCGGATGTTTTAAAAAACTTTCCAAGTGTCTGATCCTGGTACTTTACATTTATTCTACCTCCTAATCCTTATAATAGGTCAAAGCTCAAGGGTTCAGATGTAATACTAGGAATTAGAAAGGTTAATAAAAGTGACATGTCCAAGACTACGCTTCTAGTACTTATAGTTCACTGATGGAGAGAACATTAAAATCTGTTGGGCCTTCACTTAAAAACAAATAATATTTGTGTTATAGAAGCAAGACCTTTTTACTCACAAGTTAATAGTTTTTTTTTCTTTGGTTGGAATAAATTTATTTCATCTGTCTGTAAACAAAGTGTTTAATAGTTATGGTATTTTTTAAAATGCATATTAAATCAGATGAGTTATGACTGTATCCCAGATGTAACAAAGTGCAGGGAAAGAAATGGACAAATCAGCAACAAGATTTGTTTTTAAATCTGTACATCATCCACAAGGCCCAAACAATAGAAGCAAATACCAGAACGTCCCTAAAGTAGTGCCATTTGAAGGAAACCCTTAATAGGTCAGTTAAAATCCATCTCACAATAGCAACAGTTCCTTTTAACAATCGTATGGCACAGAATACATATGAAAAAAATTCATCACAAGACAGCCAAGTCTACAATAATGCAACCTCATATAAAAACTCAAGCCGCAAATAAAAATTGGTCCTATGAAGAACAAACTGGAGACACTCCAGATGGTTATGTTGGGATACCTAATGTCCATAATGGCAACCTTTTACAATTTTACTAAAGACTAGAGCTGGTGTGCCAAGAAAAAGACAGGAACAAAAATCTGAGCTATTGCAATGATGGAATGTCCCCGGGGATTCAATCAGTATGGTTACTGTAAGGTCACGGGAGGAAGTGCTTTTTGCTCTTGTTTTGCCATTGTACTCTTCATATGTCCTGTAGACACTATGAATAAAGGTTTGTCTCTACTCAAGTACAACAACAATACTAAAAGCAAACTACTGCAGCTCTCAATAGCTCATCAACAAAAGGGATATTAACTGGTTAAAAAAAAAACAGGCACTGCATAAAAAAAGATGGAAGCAAACTAAATGCCTATATGCGAAGGGAGAGGGGGGCGGGAAAAAGAGAAGAGTGAAGGAAAGATGCATGCACTTTTTCCTCCCAACCATGTGCTACAAAAGGAAGACTAAATGAGCCAAGTAAATGCTCAAAATGCTGAAAATACATTAATCAGAGATTGTACAACTGGCACCTTGCTTAATATTAACATATTTTAGTAATCAATATTCCATTAATTGCTAAGACAAAGTGATGCCCAACTTGGCATGCCCCCTCCCCCCAGTTTCAAGGTATCATGCAAATCATTATTGTGCTGCAATTATGTTGCCAGATAAGGGTTGGTTACATACAGTGGTTAACATACAAATGATCCATTGGGCAAAGAGGAATCATGACATTAGAAAATAGCTAAAGAAAAATTAGCTACCATCTGTAGTTTGGTAGCACTGTGACCACAATTAGGGTTGTTGATGAAGACAGTTGCTAGGTAGATGGGGAGAGGCTGCTTACACACCAGACCTCCTCAGGTATAAAGCAAATTCATATGCTTTCTTGTTAAGTGTGCCTCCGTGGACACCTTCCTTTCCCGTGACTATAACCAGTGCTCTACCAGCTCTGCTGACAGCAACATGGTATGTTGGCTCCCTGCCTTGACTCTTTGTCCGGATGTCCATTGTGCAGTCACCATCGACGTATAGACTATCTCTGATCAGTGAGCATTTCTTCGCGCCAAGAGTCAAACCGTTGGTAAAGAAACCTTCCCAGTCTTTTCCTACAATCATATCTATTTCTATTGGCATAATGCTCTGAAAGATGCCCCCGGCCGTGGCTGCCCGGACGTATTTGGCATCGCAGTAGCCGACAATGGCGGCCTCCTGACAGCAGCCATCGCACATCAGATTATCCATGTAGCTCTGCCAACCGGCCATCTTCGAGCCCTTCGCACTGCAGCGCAGACCACCACAAGTTAACAGTTTTAAAGAAAAGATTCAACATATAAATTTATCTGGAAAGGCCAGGGGAGGGGTGAGGTTGGCTAGAGACATGATTAATTCAGAGACTCAAATTTGTCATCAGAGCTCTGTATTTCTAAAGAAGATAGTCAATATCAGCTTATCAGCTCCAGCTTCTCTATTATCCTACCTTAACAGCTTCAGCAGAAAAATAGACATCTTTCTCACAATGTTCATAAATAAAGAACCAGAGAAGATGACCTTTGGACTAATACCTGTTGTTAGGGAGACATGGTACAGTGTGGGAAACCCTGATTGGTCAGGGCTGGGTCATGTTATTTCCTCATCCCCTGGTCCATCATATTATTTCTTAAGTTATTTAAAGTCATGGCTATTATTTTTATTTTAGTTGACATAATTGTACATATTAATATAGTACAGTGTGATATTTTGATACATGAATACAATGTGTAATAAGCAAATCAGGGTACTTAGCACACTCATCACATCAAACATTTACCATTTCTTTATGATGGAAACATTCAAAATCAAATCAAAAAGATAATCCACCACAATCAAATGGGTTTCATACCAGGGAAGCAGGGATGGTTGAACACACACAAGTCAATAAATGTGACACACCACATAAACATAATTGAAAACAAAAATCACTTGATCATCTCAATAGATGCAAAAAAAAGCATTCAACAAAATCTGGCATCCCTTTATGATTAAAGCTCTCAACAAAATCGGCATACAAGGAACATACCTCAATGTAATAAAAGCTATTTATGACAAACCCACAGCCAACATAATACTGAATGAGGAAAAATTGAAAGCATTCTCTCTGAGAACTGGAAAAAGACAAGGATGCCCACTCTCACCACTTCTCTTCAACACAGTCCTGGAAGTCCTAGCCAGAGCAATCAGACAAGAGAAAGAAATAAAGGGCATCCAAATATGTAAAGAAGAAGCCAAACTGTCACTGTTTGCTGATATGATTGTATACCTAGAAAACTCTAACAACTCCTCCAAAAAGCTCCTAAAACTGATACAAAGAATTCTGCAACATTTCCGGATACAAAATTAATGTACACAAATCAGTAGCTCTCCTATACTCTAACAGCGACCAGGCTGAGAATAAAATCGAGAACTCAATCCCTTTTTCAATAGCTGCAAAACAAAACAAAACAAAACAAAACCACTTAGAAATATACCTAACCTAAGGAGATGAAAGACCTCTATGAGGAAAACTACAAAACACTGCTGAAACAGGCTGGGCGTGGTGGCTTACGCCTGTAATCCCAGCACTTTGGGAGACCGAGGTGGGCGGATCACGAGGTCAGGAGATCGAGACTATCCTGGCTAACATGGTGAAACCCCGTCTCTACTAAAAATACAAAAATTAGCCGGGCATGGTGGCAGGTGCCTGTAGTCCCAGCTACTCGGGAGGCTGAGGCAGGAGAAGGGTGTGAACCCAGGAAGCAGAACAGGACATGCAGGGCCCCGGTGTCTCGGCTGTGGGCAATGATCTTACAGAGCCTTTTCTCCATTTCGATGACCTTGAGCATGTCCAGCTCTTTGCCCCATTTTCCTCACTTTGTACCCATCTATCTGCCTTCCCTTTTAAATTTTCAAACAAAGCTCTTTATTTCTGATACATTATCATATATATGTATAAGGTATAATATATAACATATATTCACTGTGGAAACATTATAAAATGCTGTCAAAGATAAATGACAAATTAAAAATAACCTGTAAACCTTACACCAGAGATATTTTGTTGCATTTCCTTTTAGTCTGTTTTGTATCCTCCTCCTGCTGCTGCCTGAGTGCTTCTCTCTCTCCGTGGATGAGCACAGACCTTAGTGACTCCAGCCCTCACTTTCCAGATGTCAGTTCACTCTCGCACCTCCTGAGGGGGCTACTTCTCACTTTATTTCCCTCCTCACACCCCTCCAATCCTGTCCCACTCCTCACTCTTAGACAATGAGGTTATTTCTTTTTTCACTCAGGAAAAAAAAAAAGGACTCGAGTGAGAAGAACGTTATCATCCCATGACAACCCTGTCTCCACCTGTCTCCTGGGTCTTCCCACTAGTGATGACGGATGGTCCTCAGCTCCTGTCTAAGGCCACAAGATCCACCCGTCTCCCCTAGATCAGTCTCCCCTCTCTACTGGCTCATTCATTTCTGCATACAAACATGCTGTAATATTTCCCATTAACACAAACAAAACTCAACTAAATAAATAAAAATAAAATCCTAACCAAAAAAAAAAATCCATTTCCTGGGCTGCCGCTGCAGAGCAGAGCCACCACCGGGTAAGAGCAACTGCTGCCACCCAGGACTAGGCCCTCAGGGAGGAGGAGGCAAGAAGATGGTGGACGACCCCAGTGCTGCCGATAGGAATGTGGAGATCTGGAAGATGAAGAAGCTCAGTAAAAGCCTGGAGGTGGCCCGCAGCAATGGCACCAGCATGATATCACTGATCATTCCTCCTAAAGACCAGATTTCACGAGTGTCAAAAATGTTAGCAGATGAGTTTGGATCTGCATCTAACATTAAGTCACAAGTAAACTGCCTTTCAGTCCTGGGAGCCATCACATCTGTACAACAAAGACTCAGACTTCATAACAAAGTACCTCCAAATGGTCTGGCTGTTTACTGTGGAACAATAGTAACAGAAGGAGGAAAGGAAAAGAAAGTTAACATTGATTTTGAACCTTTCAAACCAATTAATACGTCATACTATTTGTGTGACAACAAATTCCATACAGAGGCTCTTACAGCACTACTTTCAGATGACAGCAAGTTTGGATTCATTGTAATAGATGGTAGTGGTGCACTTTTTGGAACACTCCAAGGAAACACAAAAGAAGTCCTGCAAAAATTCACTGTGGATCTCCCAAAGAAACATGGTAGAGGAGGTCAGTCAGCCTTGTGTTTTGCCCGTTTAAGAATGGGAAAGCGATCTAACAATGTTCAGAAAGTAGCAGAGAACGCTGTGCAGCTGTTTATTTCTGGGGACGAAGGGAAGATTGCTAGTCTAGTTTTAGCTGGATCCACTGACTTTAAAACTGAACTAAATCACTATGATACGTTTGATCAGAGGTTACAATCGAAAGTTTTAAAATTAGTTGATAGGCCTGGCGCAGTGGCTCACGACTGTAATCCCAGCACTTTGGGAGGCCGAGGTGGGTGGATCATGAGGTCAGGAGATCAAGACCATCCTGGCTAACACGGTGAAACCCCGTCTCTACTAAAAATACAAAAACAGAGGACCCAGAGCAAGAAGGCCAAATAGGAACAGCTCCAGTCTCCAGCTTCCAGTGTGAGCGACACAGAAGACGGGTGATTTCTGCATTTTCAACTGAGGTACCAGGTTCATCTCACTGGGGAGTGTCAGACAATCGGTGCTGGTCAGCTGGTGCAGCCCGACCAGCAAGAGCTGAAGCAGGACGAGGCATCGCCTCACCTGGGAAGTACAAGGAGGAAGGGAATCCCTTTTCCTGGCCAGGGGAACTGAGACACACAACACCTGGAAAATCGGGTAACTCCCACCCTAATACTGCGCTTTACCAAGGGTCTTAGCAAACAGCACACCAGGAGATTATATCCCACACCTGGCCAGAAGGGTCCCACACCCATGGAGCCTCCCTCATTGCTAGCACAGCAGTCTGTGATCTAACTGCAAGGCAGCAGCAAGGCTGGGGGAGGGGCGCCCACCATTGCTGAGGCTTAAGTAGGTAAACAAAGCCCCCAGGAAGCTCGAACTGGGTGAAGCCCACAGCAGCTCAAGGAGGCCTGCCCGTCTCTGTAGACTCTACCTCTGGGGACAGCGCACAGCTAAACAAAAAGCAGCAGAAACCTCTGCAGATGCAAATGACCCTGTCTGACAGCTTTGAAGAGAGCAGTGGATCTCCCAACATGGAGGGTGAGATCTGAGAACAGACAGACTGCCTGCTCAAGTGGGTCCCTGACCCCTGAGTAGCCTAACTGGGAGACATACCCCACTAGGTGCAGACCGACACCCCACACCTCACATGGCGGGGTACACCCCTGAGACGAAGCTTCCAGAGCAAGAATCAGACAAGAATACTTGCTGTTTGGCAATATTCTATCTTCTGCAGCCTCCACTGCTGATACCCAGGCAAACAGGGTCTGGAGTGGACCTCAAGCAATGTCCAACAGACCTACAGCTGAGGGTCCTGACTGTTAGAAGGAAAACTAACAAACAGAAAGGACACCCACACCAAAACCCCATCAGTACATCACCATCATCAAAGACTAAAGGCAGATAAAACCACAAAGATGGAGAAAAAGCAGGGTAGAAAAGCTGGAAATTCAAAAAATACGAGTGCATCTCCCCCTCCAAAGGAACACAGCTCATTGCCTGCAACGGATCAAAGCTGGATGGAGAATGACTTTGATGAGTTGAGAGAAGAAGGCTTCAGTCCATCAAACTTGTCAGAGCTAAAGGAGGAATTACGTACCCAGCGCAAAGAAACTAAAAATCTTGAAAAAAGAATGGAAGAATGGATAACTAGAAAAATCAATGCAGAGAAGGCCATAAAAGAACTGACAGAGATAAAAACCATGACATGAGAAATATGTGACAAATGCACAAGCTTCAGTAACTGACTCGATCAACTGGAAGAAAGAGTATCAGCAATTAAGGATCAAATGAATGAAATGAAGTGAGAAGAGAAGTCTAAAGAAAAAAGAGGAAAAAGAAATGAACAAAGTCTTCAAGAAGTATGGGGTTATGTGAAAAGACCAAATCTACATCTGATTGGGGTGCCTGAAAGTGAGGGGGAAAATGGAACCAAGTTGGAAAACACTCTTCAGGATATCATCCAGGAAAACTTTCCCAACCTAGTAAGGCAGGCCAACATTCAAATTCAGGAAATACAGAGAATGCCACAAAGATACTCCTTGAGAAGAGCAGCTCCAAGACACATAATTGTCAGATTCACCAAAGTTGAAATGAAGGAAAAAATGTTAAGGGCAGCCAGAGAGAAAGGTCAGGTTACCCACAAAGGGAAGCCCATCAGACTAACAGCAGATCTCTCAGCAGAAACTACAAGCCAGAAGAGAGTGGGGGCCAATATTCAACATCCTTAAAGAAAAGAATTTTAAACCCAGAATTTCATATCCAGCCAAACTAAGTTTCATAACTGAAGGAGAAATAAAATCCTTTACAGACAAGCAAATGCTGAGAGATTTTGTCACCACCAGGCCGGCCCTACAAGAGACCCTGAAGGAAGCACTAAACATGGAAAGGAACAACTGGTACCAGCCATTGCAAAAACATGCCAAAATGTAAAGACCATCGATGCTAGGAAGAAACTGCATCAACTAACAAGCAAAATAACCAGCTAATATCACAATGACAGGATCAAGTTCACACATAACAATATTAATCTTAAATGTAAATGGACTAAATGGTCCAATTAAAAGACACAGACTAGCAAATTGGATAAAGAGTCAAGACCCATCAGTTTGCTGTATTCAGGAGACCCATCTCACGTGCAGAGACACACATAGGCTCAAAATAAAGAGATGGAGGAAGATCTACCAAGCAAATGGAGAACAAAAAAAAGCAGGGGTTGCAATCCTAGTCTCTGATAAAACAGACTTTAAACCATCAAAGATCAAAAGAGACAAAGAAGGCCATTACATAATGGTAAATGGATCAATTCAACAGGAAGAGCTAACTATCTTAAATATATATGCACCCAATACAGGAGCACCCAGATTCATAAAGCAAGTCCTTAGAGACTTACAAAGAGACTTAGACTCCCATACAATAATAATGGGAGACTTCAACACCCCACTGTCAACATTAGACAGATCAACAAGACAGAAAGTTAACAAGGATATCCAGAAATTGAACTCAACTCTGCACCAAGCGGACCTAATAGACATCTACAGAACTCTCCACCCCAAATCAACAGAATATACATTCTTCTCAGCACCACATCACACTTATTCCAAAATTGACCACATAATTGGAAGTAAAGCACTCCTCAGCAAATGTACAAGAACAGAAATTATAACAAACTGTCTCTCAGACCACAGTGCAATCAAACTAGAACTCAGGACTAAGAAACTCAATCAAAACCGCTCAACTACATGGAAACTGAATAACCTGCTCCTGAATGACTACTGGGTCCATAAAGAAATGAAGGCAGAAATAAAGATGTTCTTTGAAACCAATGAGAACAAAGATACAACGTACAAGAATCTCTGGGACACATTTAAAGCAGTGTGTAGAGGGAAATTTATAGCACTAAATGCCCACAAGAGAAAGCTGGAAAGATCTAAAATTGACACTCTAACATCACAATTGAAAGAACTACAGAAGCAAGAGCAACCACATTCAAAAGCTAGCAGAAGGCAAGAAATAACTAAGATCAGAGCAGAACTGAAGGAGATAGAGACACAAAAAACCCTCCAAAAAATCAAAGAATCCAGGAGCTGGTTTTTTGAAAAGATCAACAAAATTGATAGACTGCTAGCAAGACTAATAAAGAAGAAAAGAGAGAAGAATCAAATAGATGTAATAAAAAATGATAAAGGGGATATCACCACCGACCCCACAGAAATACAAACTACCATCAGAGAATACTATAAACACCTCTATGCAAATAAACTAGAAAATCTAGAAGAAATGGATAATTTCCTGGACACTTACACTCTCCCAAGACTAAACCAGGAACGAGTTGAATCCCTGAATAGACCAAAAGCAGGCTCTGAAATTGAGGCAATAATTAATAGCCTACCAACCAAAAAAAGTCCAGGACCAGACGGATTCACAGCTGAATTCTACCAGAGGCACAAGAAGGAGCTGGTACCATTCCTTCTGAAACTATTCCAATCAATAGAAAAAGAGGGAATCCTCTCTAACTCATTTTATGAGGCCAACATCAGCCTGATACCAAAGCCTGGCAGAGACACAACAAAAAAAGAGAATTTTAGACCAATATCCCTGACGAACATTGATGCAAAAATCCTCAATAAAATACTGGCAAACCGAATCCAGCAGCACATCAAAAAGCTTATCCACCATGATCAAGTGGGCTTCATCCATGGGATGCAAGGCTGGTTCAACATATGCAAATCAATAAATGTAATCCAGCATATAAACAGAACCAAAGACAAAAACCACATGATTATCTCAATAGATGCAGAAAAGGCCTTTGTCAAAATTCAGCAGCCCTTCATGCTAAAAACTCTCAACAAATTCGGTATTGATGGAATGTATCTCAAAATAATAAGAGCTATTTATGACAAACCCACAGTCAATATCATACTGAATGGGCAAATACTGGAAGCATTCCTTTGAAAACTGGCACAAGACAGGGATGCCCTCTCTCACCACTCCTATTCAACATAGTGTTGGAAGTTCTGGCTAGGGCAATCAGGCAAGAGAAAGTAATAAAGAGTATTCAGTTAGGAAAAGAAGAAGTCAAATTGTCCCTGTTTGCAGAGGACATGATTGTATATTTAGAAAACCCCATTGTCTCAGCCCAAAATCTACTTAAGCTGATAAGCAACTTCAGCAAAGTCTCAGGATACAAAATTAATGTGCAAAAATCACAAGCATTCTTATACACCAGTAACAGACAAACAGAGAGCCAAATCATGAATGAACTTCCATTCACAATTGCTTCAAAGAGAATAAAATACCTAGGAATCCAACTTACAAGGGATGTAAAGGACCTCTTCAAGGAGAACTACAAACCACTGCTCAGTGAAATAAAAGAGGATACAAACAAATGGAAGAACATACCATGCTCATGGATACGAAGAATCAATATTGTGAAAATGGCCATACTGCCCAAGGTAATTTATAGATTCAATGCTATCCCCATCAAGCTACCAACGACTTTCTTCACAGAATTGGAAAAAACTGCTTTAAAGTTCATATGGAACCAAAAAAGAGCCCACATTGCTAAGACAATCCTAAGTCAAAAGAACAAAGCTGGAGGCATCACGCTACCTGACTTCAAACTATACTACAAGGCTACAGTAACCAAAACAGCATGGTACTGGTACCAAAACAGAGATATCAACCAATGGAACAGAACAGAGTCCTCAGAAATAATACCACACATCTACAGCCATCTGATCTTTGACAAACCTGACAAAAACAAGAAACGGGGAAAGGATTTCCTCTTTAATAAATGGTGCTGGGAAAATTGGCTAGCCATAAGTAGAAAGCTAAAACTGGATCCTTTCCTTACTCCTTATACGAAAATTAATTCAAGATGGATTAGAGACTTAAATATTAGACCTAATACTATAAGAACCCTAGAAGAAAACCTAGGTAATATCATTCAGGACATAGGCATGGGCAAGGACTTCATGTCTAAAACACCAAAAGCAATGGCAACAAAAGCCAAAATTGACAAATGGGATCTAATTAAACTAAAGAGCTTCTGCACAGCAAAAGAAACTACCATCAGAGTGAACAGGCAACCTACAGAATGGGAGAAAATTTTTGCAATCTACTCATCTGACAAAGGGCTAACATCCAGAACCTACAAAGAACTCAAACAAATTTACAAGAAAAAAACAAACAACCCCATCAAAAAGTAGGCAAAGGATATGAACAGACATTTCTCAAAAGAAGACATGCATACAGCCAACAGACACATGAAAAAATGCTCGTCATCACTGGCCATCAGAGAAATGCAAATCAAAACCACAATGAGATACCATCTCACACCAGTTAGAATGGCAATCATTAAAAAGTCAGGAAACAACAGGTGCTGGAGACAATGTGGAGAAATAGGAACACTATTAAACTGTTGGTGGGATTGCAAACTAGTTCAACCATTGTGGAAAACAGTATGGCGATTCCTCAAGGATCTAGAACTAGAAATACCATATGACCCAGCCATCCCATTACTGGGTATATACCCAAAGGATTATAAATCATGCTGCTATGAAGACACATGCACACGTATGTTTATTGTGGCACTATTCACAATAGCAAAGACTTGGAATCAACCCAAATGTCCATCAGTGACAGACTGGATTAAGAAAATGTGGCACATATACACCATGGAATACTATGCAGCCATAAAAAAGGATGAGTTTGTGTCCTTTGTAGGGACATGGATGCAGCTGGAAACCATCATTCTCAGCAAACTATTGCAAGAACAGAAAACCAAACACCCCATGTTCTCACTCATAGGTGGAAATTGTACAATGAGATCACTTGGACTCGGGAAGGGGAACATCACACACCGGGGCCTATTATGGGGTGGCCGGGGGGGATGGCATTGGAAGTTATACCTGATGTACATGACGAGTTGATGGGTGCTGACGAGTTGATGGGTGCAGCACACCAACATGGGGCAAGTATACATATGTAACAAACCTGCACATTGTGCACATGTACCCTAGAACTTAAGAGTATAATTAAAAAAAATATATATATATATACACAAAAAAACAAAATCAGCCGGGCGCGGTGGCAGACGCCTGTAGTCCCAACTACTCAGGAGGCTGAGGCAGGAGAATGGCGTGAACCCAGGAAGCCGAGCTTGCAGTGAGCCAAGATGGCGCCACTGCACTCCAGCCTGGGCGACAGCGCGAGACTCTGTCTCAAAAAAAAAAAAAAAGGTTGATATATCCTATAGTGGTGAAAATTGATTCAACCAAGCTGTTGAGTTATCTACTGAATTCCTCTCCAAAGTGAAATTTATTCAAAAGAAGAAATTAATAGGATGATACATTGATGAAATCAGCCAGGACACAGGCAGGTACTGTTTTGGCATTGAAGATACACTAAAGGCTTTGGAAATGGGAGCTGCAGAAATTTTAATAGCCTATGAAAATCTGAATATAATGAGATACGTTCTTCATTGCCAAGGCACAGAAAGGAGAAAATTCTCTGTCTAACTCCAGAGCAAGTAAAGGATAAATCTCATTTCACAGACAAAGAGACCGGACGGGAACATGAGCTTATCGAGAGCATGCCCCTGTTGGAATGGTTTGCTAACAACTATAAAAAAGTTGGAGTTACGTTGGAAATTGTCACATATAAATCACAAGAAGAGTCTCAGTTTGTGAAAGGATTTGGTGGAATTGAAGGTTTCTTGCGGTACCAAGTAGATTTCCAAAGAATGGAATACCAAGAAGGAGACGATGAAGTTTTTTACCTTGATGACTACTAGGTAGTTGACATGGGTCCGGCAAAACAGTGCCTCACTCTCCAGCATCCAACCCAAGAAGCATACTCATGGTGGAATCCAAACAGATCCTTGCCTTACAACTGGAACATTTCCAGAACTTAATCCATGAGCACTGGATATTGAAAAGAAAACTGAAACAAAACCAGACCCAGCCCTACACTTTGGTTTGTGATGGTGTCAGCCCAGCAGCCTACCACTAAATTCCTAAATGCCACTTTGGACTAATTTTTAAAAGAATCCCAGTTTTTACTTTTACTCAATGGTGAAATTGGCTGCTCTTGTATTTTATTTAAAAAATGATTTTTTTAACCTTTATACAAAGAAACAAAAATACTTTAACTGCTGTAAACCTTCAAAAGTTAATAGAAGTGAGATCATACTGGTTTCTTATTTTGATTGGAGAGAAATTAAATTGCTGCATTTCGCAGTGACCCATTTACATGGCATTCTCAGCTTAGACTGCATGAGAAGAAATATATGTGGTGAAATGTTGGAACCATTTCTCTCTTGGTCTCTGTTTAATGTTGAAAGGGTGAGCTAATAGGAGGCAATTTCAACTTCACTCCCTCACGCTACCCCTTCCCCCTCCAGGCTGGCCATTTCAAGGATGCAAATTGCATTGCAAAATCAAACTGAATCATGAAGCATTTGGGCCAGTGCACTGTTTACTTCCATCTGTTTGCAGACACATTTGTGCCTGGTGTTTGGGAGCTCTTTGTATCAACGTTCTGAAAAGGGTCCCTATAACCTTAACCTACTCGAAACCAGTTTGGGATGAATATGATGGGGCTTCTGTGCTATTGCTGGGATTGGGAGAAATAAAACATGCAATTTAAGTGGAAGCGAAAAAATTAAAAATAAAATATATAAATCCATTGCCTGATTCCATGTCTCCCTCCAATTACTGCCCCATTTCTCTGGTACTCCTCATAGAATAATTCCTGAGTCAATTGTCTCATGATGTTTTTAACATATCAAATGGATTTATGGACAGTGTTTCAAAAGTCAAATACTTCTACAAGGCTTGTTATGAACACAGATGTCCCCAATCTTTCATGTACACCATCTCCTGAATCCTAGAGGCAATCTACTTTATTTATTTTGCCTAATTTTTTGATGGTTACATCTGTGCCTCCAAATAGTGTGTTATAGTGCTGTTTTGTTTTTCACTCTTATGTATCATCGTTAGTGTATAGCTCCCTTTCATATAACCCTGTCCTCTCAATATAGTCATTTTATAATTTTGGTTAGCTGGGTGTTCACTATTTATATTATTATGACCACAGAAATGCTATTCACAGCTAGACTAGGAAATGCTATTCACAATTAGATTAGGAAATGCTATTCACAAGGATTATTTTCCTTCCTTGAATTGACTTTTTAATTTCCCTGGAATTAATAAATGTTTTATCCCTTCATGTGCTCAATTTTCTGTTGTACTCATTATAAAATCTCTTCCAAATTTCCCTCCTGGGCCTCTGCTGTAGTTTGAATGTGTCCCCCAAAGTTCATGTGTTGGAAACTTGATTCCCAATGCAGTGATATTGGAAAATAAGGCCTAACAGAAGCTGTCTGAGTCATGAGGGCAGAGCCCTCATAAATTAATATCATTATTGTGGGAATGAGCACACAATAATGATATTGTCTTCTCTCTTGCCCTTGACCCACTTGCCATATGAAGACCCAGCAAGAAGGCTCCTGCCAAATGCTGGTGACTTGATCTTGGATTCCCAGCCTTCAGAACTGAGAAAACAAATTTCTGTTCTTCATAACTGACCCAGACTATGGCATTCTGTTATAGCAGTATAAATGAACTAAGACAGTCTCCATGAATATATTCAACCATGTCCCATGTTCTACCAACCTCATCTTTGTGAAGACACTTCCCTCAGTCCCGCCACCGGTGGACTGGTGCATGCACATCTGGGCTGACTTCCAAGATCTTCTTCACCTCATCCTGGGCATCCTTCTGCTTCTCTCTTGTGTTGGCTCTCCTACTGCCTGGATCCCATGTGTCCCCTTTTTTGGTTTTCTCCATCATTTTTGTTTCTCATTTCATCTAGCAGTATCCTAAGGGAACGTGGAAAGTAAAATCTGAAACCCTAAGCTTCTGAAAATGTCTTTAGTCTACCCTAGCACTTATTCCAACCTGGACTTGGTATGGAATTCCATATTGAAAACATTTTTGCTAGGAATTTCCATGACATTCCATCAACATTTTTTAGCTTCCAATGTTGTTTTTCTTGCCTTTTGATGTTTTTGGGATTTCTTCTTTTCCACCCACCTTCTAAAATTTCATTGTGATGTGTCTTGGTGTGGGTCTGTTTTCATCTACTATAGTAAGAACTTGGTTGGGGCCATTACAAGTAAAATTTTTGTCTGTAAACTTGTAGAGATTTTTTTGATTTTAAATAATTTCTATCTTTCCATTCTTTTAGAATTTGCAGTTGCTGGAAATCCTTGATAGCCTAGTATTCGTATAGTTCTTCTGTCTTTCTTGACATTGCTTTTCCATTTTTAATATTTAGTGGTAGTACAAATTTACTCTTCCAAGTCATCTATTGAAATACTTATTTAAATGATCACTTTTTGATTTCCAAGAGTTCTTTTTGGTTCTCTGATTATATATAATTTTATAAAATCCTATTCATCATTTATAAATGCCATATCTTACTATTTCTTTTAGGTATGATTAGGTATTATATCTATTTAGGTATTATATCTATTAGGTATTAATGGTGGCAGTGGACCTGTTAGATCTCCTGGTTATCTGCTTTCATGATACCATGAACTTTTCTTCACCACACTTAGCTCAGCAGTAATTTTATATTTATCTTTGTAAGTTCTGTTAAATGTGCATCTCCTTCACGACAGTGCAAACATCAAATTGCCAGCACCCTACTTTTGCTCTTTACTGTATCTTCATGGTCTAGTAGATCACATGATTCATCAGAGGTCTTGAAATACATGCCGGATGAGGAAATGTAAGTGTGGTTAGGCAGGGAATTCACACTTCTTTGATGAACTCCCCTTGATGTTCTCCCGAGCAATGCATCTCATGACCTCCTGTCATAGAACATTCAGGGACATTGAAAGAGTTAACTGTCATGGGATACAGAGTCATATCCACCACCAGATGGACAGGGAATCAATGAAAGATGATTCCATTAAGAGAAAATTCCCTGGGTCCACTCCACCTCCACCACCTGCTTAACCTCTCTGAGTCTCCCTTTTCCTGTCTATACAAAGATATCACATATTGAGTTTCCTGTGGGTTTGCGTTGAGGTCAGATTTGACTCTCTCAGTAAAAAACATGGTATCATACCCTGAGGTATATTAAGCGTTCTGCTACTCATAGCTACTATCCCTATATTGATTACAGCACTTGGATTGTTTCCATCATTTTGCTTTTATAAACCAAAATTCAAAAAACATTCTTGAACATATATTTTTTAGAATGTGTGCTGTTATCTTCTTAGGAAAAATTCTTGAAAGAGAAATATCTGTATTGAAATGTAAGCCCATTTACATTGTTAACATGTTTTGCAAATGTCCCTTCTAGAAATTTGTACCCCAGTTTTTCATCAGCCTTTATGACAGCGTATTTTCCCTACCTCTGGCTAATATGCTCATCATTTACTTTCACATATTTCAAACTGACAGATTTTAATTTTCATTCCCATTTCTTTTTTATATATATATATGTAGTTTAAGTTCTAGGGTACATGTGCACAACGTGCAGGTTTGTTACATATGTACACATGTGCCATGTTGGTGTGCTGCACCCATTAACTCGTCATTTACATTAGGTATATCTCCTAATGCTATCCCTGTTCCCCCCACACAATAGGCCCCGGTGTGTGATGTTCCCCTTCCTGTGCCCAAGTGATCTCATTGTTCAATTCCCACCTATGAGCGAGAACATGCAGTGTTTGGTTTTCTGTTCTTTTGATAGTTTGCTGAGAATGATGGTTTCCAGCTATATCCATGTCCCTACAAAGGACACAAACTCATCCTTTTATGACTGCATAGTATTCCATTGTGTGTATGTGCCACATTTTCTTAATCCAGTCTGTCACTGATGGACATTTGGGTTGATTCCAAGTCTTTGCTATTGTGAATAGTGCCACAATAAACATACGTGTGCATGTGTCTTTGTAGCAGCATGATTTCATTCCCATTTCTAATGTCATGTTCTCATTTTTCCTCATATTCATGAATCATAGAGTATATTGTCTGATATTTGATTTATTCTTTTCCATGTTGCTTTCCAATATTCTTTATTATTTTCCAGTTGGGATGTAGGTACTTAAAAAATGTTGAATTTAACTAAGGAAAAAAAAAGCAGCTCTTGATATCTGACATTGACAGAAGGTTTCAGTGCTGTTAGAAGCTGTCCTATTGCTCACCACTAGGCCATATTATTCTTTTCCTGGACATAAACCATATTACAAAACAACATTAGACAAGGACACTCTGGGAACATGATAAAGCAAGACAAAATAGGGGCACTGTATAATTTAGTGTAAGCACAGACAAAAACCAAGGCACTGTGCAACTCACAAAATACCAAACCTCTTCCCCTGCTGGCTAATATGAGTGATGGCTGTTTCTTTACCAACCACAACTTTATCCTTGTTCTGCTCTGCATTTATTATGGGTAAGATTTATTGAAACAGTCATAAAAATGTTCCTGCTTCTTGATAACACCAAATCTAGATGAACTCCTACTTCCTTAGCTCTCCCCAAAAACATCCACTCAAAGACCAAATCCTATACTGCATTCTTTCTAATACCCTCATGTTAAGATGGTGTGCATTCTCTTCTGTGGCAACAAATATAAACCCCAGTTGTTCAACTACAGGTGTTCCTGGTGGTCTTTGGCTGAAAGACATTGAAATATGCTACCTTTCGTCTTTCCAATTTTTTTACATGTCTTTAAATTTGATCACCAGCATATGTTTGTATATTTGTAAGTTTGTGGTTGACATAGAGAAGTTTTATTTTTTATTTATGGCTTTTCATCTTTGGGTCATGCTTAGAGAATCCTTTTGTACTTCACGATTGTAAAACTTAACATATATTTTCATCCAGGTACAGACGATATGAAGAGAGGGAAGTCCCTGAGTGAAGAGAAACACAGAGATATGTTTGATTTGGGGAGAAAGCTGGGGGTGAAAGCTGGGGCTAATGAGCAAGAAGCAAAGAGTTCTAAGGTGGAGTTTTAACATTTAAAACCTGGTCAGGTGTGGTGGCTCATGCCTGTAATCCTAGCACTCTTGGAGGGCAAGGTGGGCAGATCACTTGAGGTCAGGAGTTCAAGACCAGCCTGGTCAACGTGGTGTATTTACCAAAAAATACAAAAACTAGCCAAGTGTGGTGGCGCATGCCTGTAGTCCCAGCTACTTGGGAGGCTGAGGTGGAAGAATCGCTTGAACCCAGGAGGCGGAGGTTGCAGTGAGCCATGATTGCCCCACTGCACTCCAGCCTGGGTGGCAGAATAAGACTCTGTCTCAAAAAAGAAAAAGAAAAAATTTAAAACTTTTGCTTATAATTTTAAAATATGTCTACAAAGCCTATGAGATATTTTACATGGCACCTTCAATAAATACTTTCTCTTGAGCTAAGTAATGACTTATATATCTCCTTGTGTTCATCAGGTTATAGAAAACAATAATACCAAGAGTCTTAACGAAATATAGACAAGGATTAGCTCTGGTGATAGGCATTTTTGAAAATGTATGACCTTGAGTTGATAAATCATGCTTTGGTAATCTGTATGTACACTCTAATTGTTAAAATACATATTGAACTTCCTTAGGCCTGCTGTATTTTAGGGATATGTCTAAGACCCACATAACCAAATCCAAGGGTTCTATGTGAAGGTAATTTTAATGTATTTCAATCTAGGAGTCAAAACGTATCTTTTCTGTGGGGGAGATTGAAAACTAAGAGCACTCTAGATAAACACTATCAAAAATGGTAACTACTAGCTACACATGGCTATTTATATTTCAATTAATTGAATAAAACTTTAAAAAATCAACTGTCACACTATCCACATTCCAAGTGCTCAATACCCACATGTAACTAGTGGCTCCCATATTGGACAGTGCAGATATAGATCAACTTCATCATCACAGAATGTTCTGTTAAACAGCTCTACTGCCATAGACATTTTTATGCTCCTCTCAAAAGAAAACCTAATCCCCAGTGAGATAGTATTTGGAAGTGGGTTTTAGAGGAAGTGATTACGTCATGAGGTCAGAACTCCCATGAATTGAACTCGTACCCTTATAAAAGAGATTCTAGAAAGTTGTCTTGCCCCTTCTGCCATGGGAGGGTGCAGTGAAAGGACAGCTATGAGGAAGCAGGCCCTCACCAGACACAGAGTTAGATGACATCTTGATATTGGACCTCCTAGCCTCCAGCGATGTGAGAAATACCTTTCTTTTGCTTATAAGCCACCTAATCTAGGGTATTTTGTTATAGCAGCCTGATGGATTAAGGTAACTGCTCTTGGTGCTATGTGGGCCTCAAGTCAAGTGCATTAGACGCATTTAAAATCAAAGGGTGACTGGTTGTGTTGGCTTACGCCTGTAATTCCAGCACTTTGGGAGGCCAAAGCAGGATGATCGCTTGAGCTCAGAAGTTTGAGACAAGCCTGGGGAACATAGCAAGATCCCATCTCTACAAAAATATGTTTAAAATCTACAAAATATATATATATTTAAAACTAGCTGGACATGGTGGCAAGTGCCTGTAGTTCCACCAGCTTAAGAGTCTGAGGCAGGAGGATCGCTTGAGCCCCCGGAGAGTTCACTACTACAGTGAGCCATTATCATGCCACTGCACTCTAGCTTGGGTGACAGTGTGAGACTCCATCTTGGAAAAAACAAAAATGAAACAGCCAATACTATTTATCATAGAGACTGCAAAATCAAAGTGAGTCAGGAGTGAATCTCTATTTTGTGCTTTCAGGCACAAATCGTTCCCAGCTCTAAAGGGGAAACGTATCTGCTACCTCTGTTCCCAGACTAAGGACACTCTCTGCATCCAATCTACAGGTGATAGGTTCTCTTCTATAAGAGCCCAGGGCAGGGCAAACTTGGCGCTAGCTAAGTTTTGAGATGCAGGGAGTCCTGCTCGGGGAGAAAAATTGGGGGAAATGAAGAGGCAAAGGACCAGTCAAGAACCCTCCATAGTTTACCCAGAACAAGATTTCTCAAAGTGCAGTCTGTGGAACCCTTGTGGGCTGCTGAAACTCCTTCATAAATCCACAAGGTTAAAACTATTTTTATAATATAATGAAGACATTATTTGTACTAAAGTAAAACTTGACAAGAATGGAGGCTATGGTACCAAACTGAAATAGTAGCTATTATATTCTTAACCACTTCTTAATTATAGAAGAAAAAACAGGTTTCGCTTAAATATGTCCTGGTTGAAGTATCAAAGAATGATTAACTTTATTAAATCTCTCTTCCAGAATCCACATTTTAATATATCTTAAATGATTAAGTGGTAAGTACATATAAGGTACTTCTACCACATTCCAAATTAGGATGTTTCAGGCCAGGCGCAGTGGCTCACACCTGCAATTAATTCTGGCACTGTGGGAGGCCTAGGCAGGTGGACCATTTGAGGTCAGGAGTTCAAGACCAGCCTGGCCAACATAGTGAAAACCCATCTCTACTAAAAATACAAAATTAGCCAGGAATGGTGGTGCACACCTTTAGTCCCAGCTACTAGGGAAGCTAAGTCATGAGAATCACTTGAACTAGCGAGGTGGAGGTTTCAGTAAGCCAAAATCGTGCCACTACACTCCAGCCTGGGTAACAGAGTGAGACCCGTCTTAAAACAAAAACAAATTAAAATGTTCGTGTCTACAAAATCATTTTGTGAGTTGTACTAGTCTATTTTTTATGGAATATCCTTTTTACTTGAAAGAATGAATGACAGGAATGATTATCATTTAGACTTGAATATTTGGCTGACACTTTCTCAAAAATGAACATGAGCCTGTCCCCTCCACATAATCCACTGACAGTATTATTCCCAATGATAAAAGGCGAGCTCTCAAGAGAAAAATTAGAATCCTGGAGAACTTGTACCCACCATTGTAAGCCTGACGGCTTCCCAATACTTAACAACCTTTTCTGGTGATATCTGTGGTAATATTAAAAAATTGATTTTTTGATAACTTGTAGTTAAATGTGTCAACACTGGAAGACATAACATGGTAAAATTGTATTTCTTTTCTTTAAAGTCATGTATTATACAAGATGCATTAAATGTGGAAGACAGACCTATGTGTTTTAATGTAACAGCATGTGAAACAGTTATTGATAGTTTTCATGTTCCACATTACAAATAACCTTTAAGAAGCTAACACTTCTATCATTTTAGTGTAGTATCAAAGATGAATATCCACAATTTTCTAAAAATGGTATTGAAAACATTCCTGGCCTAGCAAGGTGACTCACACCTGTAACCCCAGCATTTTGGGAGGCCAAGGCAGGAGAATCACTTGAGCCTAGGAGGTCTGCCCCAGAGTTCGAGACTAGTCTGGGCAACAGAATGAGACCCACATCCCTACAAAAAATAAACAAAATTAGCTGTGGTGGTGTTTCATGCCTGTGGTCGCAGCTGCTCATGAGGCTGAATTGGGAGGATCACTTGAGTCCAGGAATTCGAGGCTGCAGTGCGCTATGATCACACCACGACACTCAAGCCTGGGTGACAGCATGAGACCACATCTCCAAAACAAACAAACAAACAAACAAAACCCCCCACAAAATCCAAAACAAGAATAGCAACAAAAATATGATTGTGTGAGGATGGATTTTTTTTCATACACTTCAACCAAAATAACAGATTAAATGAAGAAAAGGAGATGAAAATTCATTAATCTTCCAATGAGATACATAAGATTTACAAACATACAAAATGTAAAAAGATGCATTCTTCTCACTATACTGTTTATTTTGGGAAATACTGACTTTGCATAAAAATATTTCTAACTTGCAATGCATTATTAATATCCTAAATGAATAAAATAATTTAAATGATTTTAGTTTCTAGTATGGTAAATATTAACATATATAACTCACATAAAATTACCTTTGGAGTCCTCATTAATTCCTAAGAGCATGCAGAGATCCTCAAACCAAAACATATGAGAAACGATGACATAACTTCTAGCTCTGGATTAAGGGAGAATGTGTGACAAACAGCACTTGGCATAGGAGGAGAGGGGCCAGGCCTTATCCTGTCTCTAGGACTGTGGCAAGGGCTTTGTGTGACCTAAGTCAGGTCAACCTAGGCTCAGGCTTGGGTCTGGCCCTCAGCCCCCATCTTTTTCATTGTTTTGTTTTGACAGAAGTCTATGCCTGTTCTTGTTCTTGTATCTGAGTCCTGGTCTCCAAGTCTCCAATCTCCTCTGTCACAGCAGTAGGAGTTACTTTTTCTGTCATTGTCCTCACAAGGCCTGGGGTAGCCCCTGCACACAGGAGTCTCTGTGGTATCAAGACACCAATTTTTAGACCCATCCAGCTCTTGTCCTTCCAAAGCTGTTTCCTGGATTGTTCTTTCCATCTTTTCCCCTATCTTTTTCAGGAAATCAAATTCTGGAATTAGAGACCAGATCCCGGTTTCTCACCTTAGATAAATTCCTGTTAGGTTTCTAACAGGAATTTATTTTTGGCTCACCTACCCCCTCTCCCTGCCTTTGGCTGTAATAATCCTAGTGCTGGTTCAAATCCAAACTCATGGATGTCTAGACTCTAATTCACAGGTGGTTGGAAAATAGGGTCCATAAGCCTAGGATCACTTTTTTTTTCAGAAAAGGGAACTATAATTGTGTGCTGTGGTATATGAAGGTTGGTGTGGGAGGGAGGCGAGAACAGCACTTGTGAGAAAAGTACAGGCGGCATGGATGTCAACATGAGCGGTTGTTTCACTGTAGCTGCCACAAAACAACATGTGGTCTGCAGCTACATTAATAAAGATACTGTTTCTAGAATAGGGAGGTGCTGTACGCTGGTCATTCATTTAGCCAATATTTGTTGAGTGCTGGCGATATGAAATGCTAGTTTTACATCTGGAAACTAAAATCAGGCAAAAATTGCTGGCCTTGAGGGGCACATGTTTTAGTGGGAAAATACAGACTATGAACTATAAGCAGTGTAACTAAGGAAAGTGTTTCTGGCAAAAGGTGCTGAGGCTGTGGGGCAGGTGATCCAGATTGTGGGTATATGGGGACAGGGAAGATGGCTGTTTTACTAGAGTGGTCTGCGTGTGTCTCATTGGGAATGTCACCTTAGAGAAAAGATGAATTATCTATGAGGCTATCTGGGGCAGGTTCTTTCCAGGCAGGGGAATCCCCAGTGCAAAGGCACCAGAACAGGAGCACATCTGTGTTGTGGGAAGCGTAAAGGGGGCTCAGATAGCTGCAGCAGAGTCATTGAGATGAGGTCAGAGATTTGGGGAGATCATGTAGGCTCGAGGATACTGGAAGGGTTTTGACTTTGCTCTGAGTGAGATGGGGGAGATACAAAACAGCTGTCAGCAGAGTAGAGACTGGTACATCTTTTAAAAGGATCACCTTGGCTGCTATGCTGAGAACAGAATTGAGAGATGAGGGGTGAGTGAGAAAGTGGGAAAGCTGTAGGAAACTAGTGCAGTATTTCAGACTAGAGATGCTGGTTGCTTTGCCTGGGGTGTGAGCAGACAAAAGAGTGGGAAGTGATTGGATTCCGTACATATTCTCAATATGGACTTCATAGCACTTCCTAATAGATTAAGTCTGGGGTATGAAAAAGAGGAGTCAAAGAGGAACCCCAAAATTTCAGACTGTGCAAGTAGAAAAATGAAGTTGTTGTCAGCAGAAATGGGGAAAATTCTGAAAGGGGCATATCTGAGGAGGGGGCACCACAAGCATTCAATTTAGGAAATGTTGAATCTCAGATGTCAGGCATTCAAGTGAGGCAAGTTGGGAATTTAGGAGAAATGTCTGGGCTGGGAAAATAGATTTAGGAGCTAATGCCATATTAATGATATTTAAAGCATAGAGCATGCATGAGTCACCAAGGGAGTGATAGCTATAGAAGAGAAAAAGGACATGGACTGAACCATGGACCTTCAGTGCTAAGGGATTTCATCAGAACACACTCCGACAGCAGACTGCACAGTTCTAACACCACATCTAGAAAGTATGTAAATCTGAGAATCTCAAATTTTAGTGTGAATAGGAATTACCTGGACAACTTTCTAAGATTCAGGTGGTCTGGAGTTGAGAATGAGATTCTGTGTTTATAAAAAAGTTGGGGCAGGCACTGATGGTCTTCAGATCACACTTTTAGTAGCAAGAATGTAGACCAGGATTTCCACGTGGCTGTGCGTCAGCCTCACCTGCAGCTTGTTATTCCTGAGCTCCATGTTCCACTTCTGAGATGGTGGGAATGGGGAAAGGCCTGAGTATTTTGTAACAAACCTACAAGGAATCCTGGTGATCAGCCAGAGTGGGAACCACTGAGGTCAGCGATCAACAGTGCCTAGGGTGGGAAAGGGTCTTAAGTTCACATTTAAATGCGATTTTTTCTAATTTAAACATAAAGGACTTTATCTATCTATCTATCTATCTATCTATCTATCTATCTATCTATCTATCTATCTATCTTCATTAGGTTGGCGTTATTTTATTTTGGGAAGGCCTGTGAGAATAGGCTTAAAGCTACATAGCTAGGATCTGAATCTATAATCCCATCCTAGGCGGAGTCTCACATAGGAATCACTGCCCCTGATGCTGGGCAGAGATGTCACTGTTCATACCAATGGAACTCTAAAGCTAGACACTGGACCTTGCAGATAGAACTGCTGTCACAGCTGCTCCTGGCAATTGGACATCGCTGCTGCCACTCACACCACACTTACTAAAATGTGTGCACAGTACCAGCTTGTGTCACCAGGCCGAGTCAGAATCCAGCAAATGGTTATCTGTTGGTGGAACCTAAGCCTCATCCCATATCCAGCTGTCAGAATGTTTGGAAAAGTGAGTTTTTCTCTTTTGTGGAAGGAGTTGGTGTCTGCCTCCTAAGATGACTCTTTAAGTATGAAATTCTTTAAGTATGAAATCATACTCTTTAAGTATGAAATTCTCCTAACATGGAAAGAGGGTTCAGGTGCTGGGACACCGGAAGATAGAGTGGAAAAAGAATGAAAAAAAGTCAATTCCTAGAGCCGTAATCTGAGACTAAAACTGCATCTGGTACATCATAGACACTTGGGTTTGGTTGCATGAATGAGTGACTAATTAATTACATCTTTCAACTTATTCCCTTGATAGTCAGTTACGAAGTACAGCTTTTCCCTGATCAGTTTATAATCAGATAAGTAGAATGGCATTGTGAAATGGTGAAATGATTGCTCAAAACTTCTCATTAGGATTTTTTTAAATCTAGATTTCTAAGACTTCAGAGGACCTGTGTATACACTAATTTTTTTTTTTTTTTTTTTTTTTTTTTTTTTTTTTTTTGAGACGGAGTCTCGCTCTGTCGCCCAGGCTGGAGTGCAGTGGCCGGATCTCAGCTCACTGCAAGCTCCGCCTCCCAGGTTTACGCCATTCTCCTGCCTCAGCCTCCCGAGTAGCTGGGACTACAGGCACCCACCACCTTGTCCGGCTAGTTTTTTGTATTTTTTAGTAGAGACAGGGTTTCACCGTGTTAGCCAGGATGGTCTCAATCTCCTGACCTCGTGATATGCCCATCTCGGCCTCCCAAAGTGCTGGGATTACAGGCTTGAGCCACTGCGCCCGGCCTACACTAAGATTTTATACTAATATTTATATTTCTTTGTATATGCACGTATTTTCTGGAAAGAGCATCTGTGACATTTACGCTTTTGTAAGCCTATTTTAGGAAACCCTCTCTCAAACCACATTTTTCCTCTGCTCTCACACCACCACAACAATCATCAACACAGAAGACTTCTGTGACCAAAGGTGTGGAGGTTTTTCCCCACACTCCAAGCAGTGGAAATCAGCTGGGTATCCTCCAGTTCAACCTCAACACTATCTACCCGGAGATAGCATCATATCCCACAGATTGGGGGCTTAGTCCCCAAGACTACTCCACATGAGACACCAATCACAGGAGTTCCCACCACCTGCTTTGGGCTTCACTAATTTGCTGGAGTAACTCACAGAATTCAGGGAAACATTTATGTTTACTAGTTTATCATAAAGGATATTACAAAGGATACAGATGAAAATACGTGTAGGGTGAGGTATCTGGGAAGCAGCATGGAGCTTCCATGCCCTTCCTGGACACACCACCCTCCTAAAACCTCCACTTGTTCAGCTATCTGGAAGCTCCCTGAACCCAGTTCTCCTGGGTTTTTACAGAAGCTTCATGACGCCAGCATTCCTTCTCCCAAGGTATAGTGTGGGACCCTCTCTGGAGAGGGTCTTAAGACCCATAATCACAAAGGCAGAAGATTAGAGTCCTGCCTTGGGGCAGGTGAAATGAGGCCAGAAAAGAGATCCTGATTCCTGAGGCCTGCTGAGGCCTAACACACCCAACATTATTACAAAAGACTGTAACGAGGGAATATAGGAGCTAGGAACCAGTAACTATGGCCAAAAACCAATAAATAACACCACATACCCCCCCGTCTTAGTCCACTCAGGCTGCTATAACAGAATACCTTAGACTGGGTGGCTTATAAACAACATAAATGTATTTCTCACAGTTCTGGAGGCTGGCAAGTCCAAGAGCAAGGTGTTGGTTAATTTCATGTCTGATGATGGCTCCTTTCCTGTTTCATAAACCTGTGTCTTCTCCAAGTGACCTCACATGGCAGAAAGTGAAGGGAACTGCCTGGGGTCTTTTTGATAAGGGCAGTGATCCCATTCACGGGAGCTCTGCATTCATAACCTAATCACCTCCAAAAGGCCCCACCTCTAAATATCATCACACTGGGGATTAAGTTTAAACATAGGAATTTGGGTGGGGGATTGAGGACACAAACATTCAGTCCAGAGCATCCATAAAATTCTAAAAAAATTATCCTAGGCTTGTCACCATGCTACTCAAACTCTAATCTATGAATAACTGATATTAAACCATTTCTTCACAAACTCTTCCAAAAAGGAACACTGCCCAACATATTCTATAACGAATGTTCTATAAGGCTGGTACCAAAACCAGACAAAAAAAATCACAAAAAAACTGCAGATCACTATTCATGAATATAGATGTGAAAAATCTTCAAGAAAATACTAGCAAACAACCCAGCAGCTTACAAAAATAATTATACACCATGACAAAGTGACATTTACTCTAGGAATGCAAGGTGGGTTTAACATCCAAAAAATCAATTAATGCAATATATAATATCAATAGAATAAAAAAAACCATTATTATCTCAATAGATGCAGAAAAAAGGTTTTGACCAAATTTGATACTCTTTCATAATAGAAACAGTCAACAGGTGGGTACAGTGGCATGTGTCTATAGTCCCAGCTACTCAAGGAAGCTGAGGCAAGAGAATCGCTTGAGGCCAGAAGTTCAAGGGCATCTTGGGCAATGTGTTGAGACCATGTTACTAAAAAAAAGAAAAAAAGAAAAAAAAAGTCAACAAACTGGGAATTGAAAGGAACTTTCTCAGCTGGATAAAGGGCATCTATAAAAAACCTACAGCTAACATCATACTTGTATTAGTCCATTTATGCATTGCTATAAAGAAATACATGAAACTGGATAATTTATAAAGAAAAGAGGTTTAATTGGCTCAAGGTTCTGCAGGCTATACAGGTTTCTGCTTCTGGGGAGGCCTCAGTAAACACAATCATGGTGGAAGGTGAAGAGGAAGCTAGTACATCTTACATGGCTGGAGCAGGAAGAAGCGAGAAGGGGGAGGTGGCACACACGTTTAAAAAACCAAATCTTACTACGAAATCTCAATGAAAACTCACTATCATGAGAACAGCAAGGGGGAAGTCCACCCCCATGACCCAATCACCTCGCACCACACCCTTCCTCCAACACGGGGATTACAATTTGACATGAGATTTGGGCGGGTACACAAATCCAAACCATATCAATATTTAATGGTGAAAGACTGGTTGCTTTCCTCCTAAGATCAGCAGTAAAACAAGAATATCCACTCCCACCATGTCTATTCAACATTACTGAAGGTTATAGCTAAGATAATTAGACAAGAAAAAGCAATAAAGTATATTTAGATCGGAAAGAAAGAAGTAAAACTATATTCACAGATGACATGATCTTTTATATAAAAAATACTAAAGAATCCACTAAAGAGTTATTAGAACTACCAAGTTCAGCAAGGATAAAGGGTATAACACCAGTATACAAAAATAAATTATATTTCTAAATCCTTGCAATGACAAATCCAGAAATGAAATTAAGAAAACAATTCCATTTGTAGTAACTTTAAAGGAACAAAATACTTAGAAGCAAATTTAACAAAAGAAGTGCAAATCAAACATTGATGAAAGAAATTAAAAATCTAAATAAATGGGGTAAAGTTCATGGATTATATTTAATATAACTCAATGATTATATTTCCATACTGACAGATTCATCACAATCCCTATCAGATTCCTAAATGACTTCTTCATAGTAATTTGCAAACTGATTATAAATTTATAAAGAAATTAAAGGGACACAGACTATGCAAACAATCTTGAAAAAAAGAACAAAGGGCCAGGCACAGTGGCTCATGCCTGCAATCAATCGCAGCACTTTGGGAGGCTGAGGCTGGAGGATTGCTTTAGGCTAGAAGTTCAAGTAGAAGTTCAAGACCAGCCTGGGCAACACAGCAAGATCCTGTCTCTACAAAAAAATTAAAATTAGTGGGGCATGGTGGTACACACCTGTCATCCCAGCTACTTGGGAGGCTGAGGCAGGGGGACTGCTTTAGCCTAGAAGGTTGAGGGTGCAGTGAGCCATGATTATGCCACTGCACTCCAGTGTGTGTTACAGGGTAAGAAACTGTCTCTAAAAAATAAAAAGAAGGAAGAAAAGAACAAAGCAGAACTCATTCTTTCCAGTTTCAAAACATCACATAAAGTAATGGTAATCAAGACAGTGTGGTACTTGTGTAAGACAGACATAGATCAATAGAATAGACATGAAATTCAGAAATAAAACCATGCGTCTATGGTCAACAGATTTTCAGCAAGGGTGCTGAGCACATTCGATGGGGGAAAGAATAGTCTTTTCAACAAATGGTACCGGGGAAACTTGATAGCCACATACAAAATGATGCAGGGGACCTTACGGTGGTTGAAATGTGTACTCCGAAAGGTTTGTCTAAGACCTGACCACCAGTACCTGTGAATGTGAACTTACTTAGAAATGGTGTCTTTGTATATGTAATTAAGTTCAGGTTCCCAAGAAGAGATCATCCTGGATTTAGGGTGGGACCTAAATCCAATGACTGGTGTCTTGATAAAAGAAAAGAGAGGGAGATGTGACATAAACACAGAGAAGAGACACAGACAAGAATGCCATGTGAAGATGAAGGCAAAGATTTCGGTGATGTATCTCCAAGCCAATGGAACAACAACTACCAACAGCTACCAGAAGTTAGGAAAGTATCATGGAATGAACTTTCCCCAGAGCCTTCAGAAGAAACTAATCCTGCCAACACCTGGATTTCAAACTTCTGGCCTCCAGAACTATGAGAGAATACACGTTTGCTGTTTTAAGCCATCAAATCTTGGCAATGTGTTACACGAGGTCTAGGAAACTAATACAGGACTTTACCTCACACTATATACAAAAATAAGCTCAAAATAGAAGAAAGACCTAAATGTTAGTGGTGAAATTACAAAAATTCTTGCAGGAAAACCTAGGTGATAAATCTTTATGAACTGGCCGGGTGCAGTGGCTCACACCTGTAATCCCAGCACTTTGGGAGGCTGAAACAGGAGGATCACAAGGTCAGGAGTTTGAGACCATCCTGACCAACATGGTGAAACCCCATCTCTACTAAAAATACAAAAATTAGCCGGTCGTGGTGGCACACGCCTGTAATCCCAGCTACTCAGGAGGCTGAGGCAGGAGAATTGCTTGAACCCAGGAGGCAGAGGTTGCAATGAGCCAAGATCACGCCACTGCACTCCAGCCTGGGCAACCGAGTGAGACTCCATCTCAAAAAAGTATAGATATATATACATTTGTGAACTCAGGTTGGACAATGGATTCTTAGATACTATGCCAAAGTACAAACAAAAGATATTAGATAATATTGAGAAAAATTAGATGTCATCAAATTTAAAATGTGTATGCTTCAAAGGACACTATCAAGAAAGTGATCCACAATATATACATATATCAAAACATCACCCTGTACCTCATATGCGTATTTACTAACTAACAGTAAACATTTAAATCAAAAAATTAAAATAGTTTTAAAAATTAATTTTTTAAAGAAAGTGAAAAAAAACCATAGGAAAGGAGAAAAGATTTGCAATCATACATCTAACAAGAGATCTGTTTCTAGAATATATAACAATCTCTTACAACTTAATCACAAAACACATATAATCCCAATTTTAAAATGAGCACAGGAGGCTGAGCGCAGTGGCTCACGCGTGTAATCTCAACACTTTGGGAGGCCGAAGTGGGTGGATCACTTGAGGTCAGGAGTTCAAGATCAGCCTGATGGTGAAATCCTGCCTTTACTAAAAATACAAAAATTAGCTGGATGTAGTGGCACACACCTGTAGTCCCAGCTACTTGGGAGGCTGAGGCACAAGAATCGTTTGAACCCAAGAGGCGGAGGTTGCAGTGAGCCAAGATCGCACCACTACACTCCAGCCTGGATGACAGAGTGAGACTCTGTCTCTAAATTAAAAAAAAAAAAAAATAGAATGAGCAAAAGTTATGAACAGTCATTTCCCTAAAGAAGATATACAAATAGCCAATAAGTTCACAAAATAATGATCAACAGTATTAGGGAAATGCAATTTAAAACCACAATGAAGGCCAGGCATGGTGGCTCACGCCTGTAATTCTACCCAGCACTTTAGGACGCCAAGGCAGATGGATCACAAGGTCAGCAGTTCGAGACCAGCCTGACCAACATGGTGAAACCCCATCTCTACCGTGGTGGCATGCACCTGTAATCCCAGCTACTTGCGAGGCTGAGGCAGGAGAATCTTTTGAACCTGGGAGGCGGAGGTTGCAGTGAGCCGAGACCATGCCACTGCACTCCAGCCTGGGCAACAGAGCGAGACTGTCTAAAAAAAAGAAAAAGAAAAAAAGAAATCAACCGGGCGCGGTGGCTCAAGCCTGTAATCCCAGCACTTTGGGAGGCCGAGACGGGCGGATCACGAGGTCAGGAGATCGAGACCATCCTGGCAAACACGGTGAAATCCCGTCTCTACTAAAAAGTACAAAAAAACTAGCTGGGCAAGGTGGCGGGCGCCTGTAGTCCCAGCTGCTTGGGAGGCTGAGGCAGGAGAATGGCGTAAACCCGGGAGGCGGAGCTTGCAGTGAGCTGAGATCTGGCCACTACACTCCAGCCTGGGCGACAGAGCGAGACTCCGTCTCAAAAAAAAAAAAAAAAAATCACACACACACACAATGAGATACCACTTCCCAGTCATAGAATGGCTAGAATCAAAACATTGGATAATAAGTGTTGTTAAAGATATGCAGGAATGAGAACCCTCAGACACTGCTAGCAGGAATGTGTAATTACATAGTCCCTTCGGAAGGAGTCAGGCTGTGGCTCAACTGATTAAAAATGGAGATACCAAAGGACTCACCAATTCCATTCCTAGGTATATGCCCAATAGAAATAAAAATGTGTCACACAAAAATTTGTAAATAAACATTCATAGACGCATTATTTGTATTAGCCAAAAGACAGAAACAATCCAGATGTCTATAAACTGATAAATAAAAAAATGTGATACATCCATGGAATGTAGGAAAAAGCAATGAAGTACTGATATATGCTATAATGTAAATGATCCTTGGAAACATTAAGTGAAAGAAATTAATCACAAAAGACCATATATGATTATATTTACATATGAATTTTCCAAAATAGGCAAATCCATACAGATACAATATAGATTAATTCTTGCTTAGGGTTTGGGGTGAATTCTTGCTTAGGGTTTGGGGTGATGGGCAAGCGGGGATAAGAGAGGAATAGCTACAGAGCATGGGGTTTCTTTTTCAGGTGATGATAATATTCTAAAATTGAATGTAGTAACAGTTGCACATATTGGGGAATATACTTTAAAACTTTGATTGCATACATTTTTTTCCAGATTTATTGAGGTATAATTGACAAAAATTGTAAATAAAGCATAGAGTGTGACTTTTTATTTGTACATAATATTTGCACATATTTATGGGGTACATGTGATATTTTGATACACGCATAGTATCTAATAATGAAGTTAGGGTATAGGATATCCATTACCTCAAGCATTTATTTCTCTGTGTTGGGAACATTTCAAGTCTTCTCTTCTAGTTATTTTGAAATACACAATATATTGCTGTTAACTACAGTCACCCTACTGTGCTACCAAACACTAGAACTTATTCCTTCTGACTGTTTGTACCCATTAACCTACCTCTCTCCAACACTGCCCCCTGCGCCCCACCCCACCTCCACACACACACCCTTCCCAGCCTCTGGATACTATCTTTCTGCTCTTTACCTCGATTAGATCAACTTTTTTAGGCTCGCACATGTGAGTGAGAACATGCAATATTTGTCTTTCTGTGCCTGGCTTATTTCACTCAATATCAGAACCTCCAGTTCTGTCCATGTTAGTGGAAATGACAAGATTCTGTTCTAAATAGTATTCCATTGTGTATATATGCCACATCTTTTTAATCTATTCATCCATGATGGAGAGTTAGGTTGATTCCCTATCTTTGCTATTGTAAATAGTACCATAGTAAACATAGGAGTGCCAGTATCCCTTTGATACATCAATTTCCTTACCTTTGGATAAATACCCAGTGGTGGTATTGCTGGATCACATATATCTATTTTCAGTTTTCTGAGAAATCTCCATACTGTTTTCCATAGTGGCTGTACTAACTTACCCTCCCACCAACCGTGTGCAAGAGTTTGTCTTTACATCCTGGCTACCATTTTTGTCTTTTTAATAATAGCTATTCTAGCTAGGGTAAGATGATATCTCATTGTGGTTTGCTTTAAATCTCCCTAATAATTAGTGATGTTGAGCATCTTTTTCACACACATGTTGGCCATTTGTGTGTCTTTTTTTAAAGAAATTTCTATTCAGATCCCTTGACCATTTTTAAGGGGATTTATTTATTTTTTTACTGTTGGATTGTGTTCCTTGTACACTCTGGATATTAGTTCCCTGTTGGATAATTTGAAAATTTTTTTCCCATCTACAGTTGGTCTCTTCACTCTGTTGTTTTCTTTGCGGTGCAGATTTTGTTTAATATAGTCCCACCTGCCTATTTTTTTGTTGTTGCTGTTGTTGTTGCCTATGCTTTTGATGTCTTAACCATAAAATCTTTGCCTAGATCAATGTTCTCGAGCATCTCCCCTATGTTCTTTTTTAGTAGTTTTAAGTTTTGGGTCTATCATTTAAGCTTTTAATCCATTTTTGGTTGATTTTTTAATATGGGAAGAGATACAAGCCTAGCTGCATTCTTCTGCATATGGATATCCTGTTTTCCCAGCACCATTTATTGAAAAGGGTGTCCTTTCTTGGTGCCTTTGTTGAAAGTCAGTTGGCTGTAAGTACATGGAATTATTTCTGGGTTCTCTATTCTTTCCATTGGTCTATGTGTCTGTTTTATGCCAGTACCATGCTGACTTGGTTCCTACTATAATAGTTACAAAGCTATTACTACAGCTATGTAATATATTTTGAAGAGAAGTAATGTGATGCTTCCAGCTTTGTTGTTTCTGCTCAGAATTGTTTTAGCTATTGGATGGAGCTCTTTTGTGGTTCCATATGAATTTTTTTCTTTTATTTTTGAGATAGGGTCTCACTTTGTCACCCAGGCTGGAACACAGTGGAGCAATACCAGCTCACTGCAGCCTTAATCTCCTGAGGTTCAAGCGATCCTCCTGCCTCGGCCCCCTAAGTAGCTGGGACTACATGCACATGCCACCACACCCAGCTAATTTTGTAATTTTTGTTGAGATGGGGTTTTGCCATGTTGCCCAGGCTGGTCTTGAACTCCTAAGCTCAAGTGATCCATCTGCCTCAGTTTCCCAAAGTGCTAGGATTGCAGGTATGAGCCACCGTGCCCAGCCCATTATGAATTTTTGAATTGTTTTTTCTATCTCTATGAAGTATGTCCTTGGTAGGGACTACATTGAATCTGTAGGTTGCTTTGGGCAGTATGATCATTTTACTGATATTCTTCCAATTCGTGAGCATGGAATGTCTTTCTATTTGTTTATGTCCTCTTCAATTTCTTTCATCAGTGTTTTATAGTTTCCCTTGTAGAGATCTTTCACCTCCTTGGTAAATATATTCCTAGGCATTTTTTGTAGCTATTGTAAATAGGAATGGCTTCTTAATTTCTTTCTCAGCTAGTTCTTTGTGTATAGAAATAGTACTGATGTCTGCATGTTGATTTTGTATACTGCAATGTTACTGAATTTATTTATCAGATCTCAGAGCTTTTTGGCAGACTTTTAGGTTTTTCTAGATATAAGATCACAACACCAGCAAAGAGGGACAATTTGACTTATTTTCCAATTTGGATGCCTTTTGTTTCTTTCTCTTGCCTGATGGCTCTGGCTAGAACTTCCATTACTATAATGAATAGGAGTGGTGACAGTGGTCATTTTTATCTTGTTCCAGTTCTTAGGGGTAAGGCTTTCAGTTTTTCCCCATTTAGTGTGATAATAGCTGTGGGCTTGCCATATATGGCTTTTATTATTTTGAGGTATGTTTCTTCTGTACTTTGTTGAGAGTTTTACCATAAACAGATTTTGTTTGTTTGTTTGTTTGTTTTTGAGACAGGCTGGAGTGCAGTGTCGAAATCTTGGCGCCCAGGCTGGAGTACAGTGTCGAAATCTTGGCTCACTGCAACCTCCACATCCCGAGTTCAAGCGATTCTCCTGCCTCAGCCTCTCGAGTAGTTGGGACTACAGGCATGTGCCACCATGCCCAGCTAATTTTTGTGTTTTTAGTGGAGACGGGGTTTCACCATGTTGGCCAGGATGGTCTCGATCTCTTGACCTCATGATCTGCCTGCCTCAGCCTGCCAAAGTGCTGGGATTACAGGCGTGAGCCACCACAACTGGCAACACATACAACCTAACAAGATTTCACCAGGAACAAATAGAAAACTTGAACAGACCAATAATGAGTAGTAAGACTGAATCAGTAATTAAAAGTGTCTCAATAAAGCCCAGCACTGGATGGCTCTCTTGTCAAATTCTACCATACATACAAAAAAAAATTAATAGCAATACTTCTCAAAATATTTCAAAAAAAATTCAAGAGGAGGGAATTCTTCTTAACTCATTTTATGAAGCCTGTATTACCTTGATACCAAAAGCAGAGAATACAAAAAAAGAAAGAAAGAAAGAAAGAAAGAAAGAAAGAAAGAAAGAAAGAAAGAAAGAAAGAAAGAAAGAAAGAAAGAAAGAAAGAAAATTACAGGCCAATCTTCCTAGTGAAAATATATACAAAACTCCTGAACAAAATGTTAGCAAACTGAACCCAACAACATATCAAAAAGATAATATACCACAATTAATTGGGATTTATCCCAGGGATACAACGGTGGTTCAACACGCACAAATCAATAGACATGAACATTTTTTTCATCTTATTTGAAAAGCTGGATAAAACTGAATGTGGAATTGGGAGATTTGTTTTGGGTGACCACGCTGCCATTTCCAAACTCTGTACTCTATCAGAACTAAGTCGCAGGGTGCTTGAGGGCTAAGAAGCTTTTGTCCAGCAGACAAGAAGGAACTGTTATTACACAGCCTTTGACCCTCTAAGGACTCCAGCAACCTCGTACTGAAAGGAGACTCCTTGTCTCCTTCTCTGGGGACGCTTTTGTTCAGAAATAAAACTTTCATGCTGCAGGTGCCTTGAGGACATGTGGGTGACCTTTACTAGAAGGCAGTGGAGTGAAAGTTTTGGGAAAAGTGACAGAAACAAATCCTGTACTGGAAGCTCATTGAAAACCAACTAAGTAAACAAATATTTTAGTACCTCAACTGAAATATAAGCATAAACAAAGGTTGACTATGATTGTACCTGGACAGGATGAGTAAAAAGGTAAAGTGGTCTGTTATCAGCTATTTCTGTATTTTGGTTCTGGCTCTCTCCAGCAGTTAACAAATGTCCTTTCTTTCAACAAATATCTATCAAGAGGCTAACATGTGCCAGACTCTACAGAACAGGCTTACAGGCATAATACCACAATGGAATAGAAATGTAACAGGCTCCAAGATCAGGCTTGTCAAATAAATGTACCACAATTTATATACCTTATATATATCTGGTACACAGGCACCAGAACATAAGATTAAATATGTTAAAGGAATGTTTATCTAAGTATCATTTTTAAAAGAAAAATAAAACAAAAACTGGAAACAACCAAATGACATTAACAGAATATATAATTAAGTTGTGGCATATTCATGTCATGGAAATGAACTACCATGTCACACATCAACATGGATGATTCCAAAAATAATAATGAGCAAAAGTAATCATATACAGTATAATTCTATTTATATAAAGGCTATAAATAAGCAACTGTTAGGGATATAGAGACAGTAAAATTTATAAAAGTTAGGTGACAATTATACAAAATTCAGGATAGTGGTTGATTCTGGCTGTGGGGGAGAGAGATATGAATGAGGAGAGTATACGAGTCTCCTGGGATGTAGTAATGTTCCACTTCTCAGTTTGAGTAATGAGCACCTGGACATTTATTATTGTTCTTCTATATATACATTTTCATTTGTATATTGTATTGTGTATTATATATTTTATTTCACATTAAAAAGAAAAAAGACCAAAAAAAAAAAAAAAAAGCGTTGTGTGACTCAAGATTTAAGCAGACACAGTGCAAGGAAATGAAAAGGTGGATATAATTTGATGGGTTCAGGTTTGGACAAACTGAGCTCCTGAAACACAGACTTTTATTCTTAGTCATATTAGGTATGAAATTGCCCTGAGATCACCAGTTGGTTTTATGCTAGATTTGGAGGGGAAAAAGGGCAGTTGAACTCAGCAATTTATGTGTCCAGCACTGAAAATCTTCAAGGTAAACAATTACTAATAGGTTATGTGTTAGGTTACTTTTCAGTCCCACTCAGCTCAAAGGGTTTGTCATTACCCTACTGATTTGCGCTTCTAAGTCTTCCGCCTGTTGCATTCTGATGATCTGTTTCTACGCAAGTCATAGAATCTAAAGCTGAGACATAGCAATAGAAGACCAGAGAACAGACACAGCAACAAAGTTTGCATGAGGCAAATCAGGAGGGTAGGAATGAGATTTTGATGTGCATCCTGGCCAAATTCCAGAACTAGCAAAGAGAGGGCCAGTTCCTAATTCCAATCAAAGCAAATTCAGCCACCTTATCTTCACACAGAAGTGATCTACATTGATTTTTAAATCTCTTTAAGGGATTAGGGAGCCTCTGAAATACAAAGGAAACTAAACTGATAGTAATGTAAAACGAGCAGTGACCAATCATACCAGCAAACACTGTCAAAAACAGAAAGCTAATGGTGGGACTGGAGTCTAGAACACAGGAGTTACATTTATCCAGTGCTGCACTGTACAACAGGGCAGTCACTTGCCACATGTGGCAATTTAAATTTAAATGAAATTCAATTAAACATTCCATTCTACAGTTGCACTAGCCACATTTTGAATGCCTCAACAGCCACTTGTAGCAAGGGCTACAGTACTGAGGAGCACAGACATAGAACATTTCTATCAGTGGCTGACCTAGCAATATCCAGGCTGAAGGGTGTTCTGCTAGTAAAGCAAGGTGGGCATCAGAATTATCACAACTTAAGAATAAGATTCCTGAGGGCATCCATTTCCATTTATTTGCTTCTCTGCTTGCCAACTCTGAACCCCTGCTTTCCCAATTTTCTAGTATCTGGAAAGAAAACAAACTGACTAAAAAACATAAATTTCATTCTGCTTGACAACTGTAATTCTCAGTAAATTTATAAATTTGTTTTCTGATTTATCAATGAGTGACAAAGGCATGAGTTTGAGAAAGGATGAGTTTGATTACCCCTGAGTGGATCCAAACCTTAGGAAGGTCTTGCTTAAGTGGGTGACAGAAAGTGACAAAAAGAGCTGGAAGAAACATGAGAGACTATTATACTCTCTTCCCTAACCTTCCTCCTTTTCACCCTGCTCACCTAAGCCAGGTTAGAATCCGCCCTTTGCAAAGCACCCTGTACCCTTCTATTGTAACCTTTACTACATTATCTGTTTATAGAGTGATCTATGCCATTAGCTGAAAGCTATTCAAGGGCAGAGACTTCTCTTTATTCACCTTCAGTAACTAACACAATGCCTAGCATGTAGGAGGCTCTCAAAATTAAGTTTCTCATACAAATAAATTGTACCGGGCAAGTTACACTTTTAGGGCCTGGCTAGTAGTTATCTGACGAAGGTATGATATTAAAGACCATATACTAAACTATAGCAGTCTCATCAAAATAACCTCGGAGGGCTGGGAGCAGGGAGAATAAGAGAAGCAGATCAGAATAATTCTTTATTCACCCCATCGCCCAACCCCTGTCTTCCCAAGTGGGGAAACTAACATTTATGAAACAACTAATACATATCTACACTTCACAAACACAATAGTCCTTCCACAAATGCAATCAAATATTATTATTGCCATTTTAAAGATGAGGACACTGAACACTAGAAAGGATATGCAACTTGAACAAATGCAAGTCAACTAAAAATAGTTAAGCTAATTTTCAAGTCCAGAACTATCTATCTGCGTCTGATACAAATGGGAATATTCACTGAACCCTGGAGAGATGAGAACACACATTTAAAAAAAAGGGGGGGGTTCACTTAAGAGATACGATTTTATCATAACAGCATTGAAACTTTAATCTTTTATTTTTCCTATTTGACTTCTTAAAAAGGGTGGTATGGCCAAGAATTTTCTTTGATATGGTTTCACAATTGTATTCACTTTCTCTCCATTCTGAGACTTTTCCATAAGAATATTCACTTTAATCCGACTTCTACTGCATGGCTGGAAAAGAGGATATGCAATAACTCTTTCAAACTCCTTTATCTCTTTCTTTACTCTCTCACGCTTCTCATATGTAGGTAGCTGGCTCTGGCTTCTTCTTAAGATTCTTTCCTTGAGTCTTTGCTCGGTAAGTTCTCTCCCTCGAATCATGCGTTCCTGGTGATCCTTAATCTGCATCTGTTCCCTCTCATTTACCTGCTTTCTTCTCTGTGCGTTCTGGATGCCATGCCCTTCTGGCACAATGTTTGGTAATTTTGTTTCACTGGGGGGTCGCAGTACTTGTCTAAATGATTTGTTCTTAAATTCTCCAGCCTGTCCTGTTTGATGTATGTGCCTTTCTATGTGTTTCACCTCTCTCTCAGGTATCAAATGGCACTGTTTTAGTCCTTCTATGCTTCGGGTTGTTTTCTTCTCCATTTTTTTCTTGATTTCATTGCCTGTCTCTTCTTTCATCATTTCCACTATTATTTTATTATAGTAAGACTCTGCTTTGGCAAGCCAGTAGTCAAGAGAAACAGCTTGCTCCCTACAGAGGATTTCACACTCCTCCTGATATTTCTGAGTTAGCAACTGTCTTGCTGCTGTTGTGTGCACACCACCTAGATTCTGTCAAAGTGAAGTCAGAAATTTATAATGTGATCATCTTTTTCCTTTGAACACATTTAAACAGGAGCCAAGCCCACCCTCCCTAATGATACCAGAACAGCTACATGCTCTTTACTTTAGCTTGTTATTTTATTCCCATCACTCCCAGGTGAGCCTGTGAGCTCTGAAAGTATGAAGTAGTCACCACCACAAATCAATAAGTAGTTTTAAAAATGTATGGTGTTGGAAGTTTTCAAAATGATACTCTGTTTTGCAACTGTGGATATAGCTGGGTAACATTTGCCAGTGTAGACATACTACCTGAATGTGTCACTTGGGCAGAAGGATTTTAAACCTAAGATTCCTTCTCTGTGTAGTTCCAAACTGTATGATGTGAAGATAATTTACTTACCAAGATCTTTTTTTCCAGTGGAGACTGCTGACCTGCAGCAATCCTAGGATCTTTAGATGATGTACCCCAGGCCAATCTGAAAGATAAAAAAGCAAACGTAGATTCAAATGTAGGAGGTGTCAGAACAAACCTGCTAATAGGCAGGACTACAGCAGGGCCATTTCCCGCATGGGAAACCACTGCATTCCTATGGTAGAAAATAATGAATGCTCTTTTAATAAGAGGATCTTTCCTTTCATATGAACAAGCATACTTTTCCTGTGGACTCAGCATGAACCACTGTGAATCTCGTATTGGGGATTGTGAGTGGGAAGAGATATGCTCCTTGGTGAGGTGTTGTCCAAGTACATCTATGTCAGTCTGCTCAGTCCTCAAGCCTCCTCTGTGTTCTGAGACGATTCTAGGTTCTAGTTTTCTAGAGGATTCTAGGTTTCTAGTTTTCTCTTCCTGCAGTTTCTTGATCCGGGCCCTCTCTGCCTCTATCAGCACATACAGCATTTCTGCCCTCTAATCTTTTGTTCTGAAATTTTTTTATTTGATTGCTCAGCCCTCTGCTTGCCTGCCTTACAATGCCAATCATCCTTCACTCTAAATCTATTATGAGACTATTCCCTGTTGAACCCCTCAGGATGGGAATTTGTGATTACTCTGGGTTTATTTATAGAGGAGGCTGATGGCAACACAAATGAAAACTATCAACCTTTATGTGTCATCCCTGGTCTAGCCTGAGTTTACTGTGAGGTCGTATTTAAGCCCCTGAGGATGTCTGGCATTTCCTCTCTATGCCTTTTATACCATTTACAGTTCAAAGGATGGGCTTTACAGTCTGACACGGCTAGATCTGAATCCTAATTCCACCACTTCCTAGGTGTGTGATTCAGGGCAAGTAACTTCTGTCAGCTTTCTCATCTATAAAATGGAGATGTAAGACAAAAATCTGCCTCTCAGGGTTATAAAGAACAAATATGAATTAGATGTAAAGAACTTGGTAAGTTCTCAATAAATTCTATCTGTCCTTCACAGGTCAAGTTCCTGACTATAAAGTCTTTCTGGTCTACTCTGTCACAGTCATTTTCCTTTCCTCTAAATACTTGACATATTTTAATTCTACAACTCATTTGGTAAGTTCTCAATAAATTCTATCTGTCCTTCACAGGTCAAGCTCCTGACTATAAAGTCTTTCTGGTCTACTCTGTCACAGTGATTTTCCCTTCCTCTAAATACTTGACATATTTTAATTCTACAACTCATTTGAAAATTAATCATGGTTTACACTGTGATATCTGTATTCATATATCACTTTTAACATTTTGGTGCTGACATTTAGGCTCATAAGGAATGAAAACTGTAATTTACATATACAAATATGCCTCTATATTGTTGGAAAGGATCTGATATCAAATATTTGGTCTCATTGACCTCTTAGGAACATTCTTATTTGTCTATGTAAGCTTATTTTGAGATTTTAAACATACGATCACCTTACTTTTACTTCTCTGTACATGGCTTCTAGCACAGTACTTAACATTAGAGTCTGTGATCCCAAATTCTCAAAATTAATGATTTGTTGATTGCTGATGATCCTTGACACATAATATCTGAGCATCTTTTTAAATATCTGCCATAACATTGTATCTATCTTTTTATTAAATCATTTCCCAGTCTTCCTTGAAGTTTACAGATATGTTTGCTTTATATGTATGTTCTGGGCTCTCACATTTTGTACCTCCCGGCACACTTTTATTGTATTCTAATTATTCATTCATGTTCCTTGAGGTCAAAGAACAGATTTCAACTTTGCAGGTTCAGCCTCAGCTCAAAACCTGGCATAGTTGCTCAATAAATATTGAATAGATTGTGAGCTTTTGTTGGGAAAAGGATATGCCTTTCAATGCTTTGTTCTTTACTGCAACTCACAGGGGATGTTGGGTGAGTGTTTTTCAAATTAAAAAGAGAAAATTGAGAAGGGTAGAATTTCAAGTTCCATTTTCAAAGGAGACACACAGATAAGTGAGAATAAAAACTGTCTACGACAATCAGCTCAACAACACATCTCCCTTTGTCAGACAGAATAACAAGCAATTTCACAGTTAAGTGATAGGGCTTGTCACTCTTCAGCAGTTTGCTGAGTTTTAACCCTTTAACTATGGTGTTCTCTCCATTATCACAGAGAAAGGCAGATGGGAGCCTCTCCCAGCGAAAAGACTACAGCTTGTGTCCTTCACAGGACAAAATAGTGATGGCTCCAGAACTTTCATATGAAGGAACTTAGCACAGCTATCAGAGTGTGCTAAGTCCACCACGGGAGGACTAGCAGGAAACTAGTAAACAACGACAAGCTGCCCCTTCAGGGGAAGTTTCTACTTCGAATATAAGTTACAGAGTAATGAAAATAGCAAGATTTCGGAAAGAAACTTATTCCCATGTTTTATAAAAGAAAAGGGAAATGTCAGCTGTCCACTTAATGGATAACGAATAATGAATTAAGAGTTCGATAAGCGGCAGGCACAACTAAAAGCCAAACTCGACCTAAGTCTTATGAAATCCTACTTAATGAGCTTCTTGACTACTGCTAGCCTCACTTATCTGGCAGGAGTCGAAGGAGGGGAAGCCCCAAGCTCTTCTGTTCTACCACCTCCAAAGTCCTGAGCCCCTTCTCAAATGTCCCACTTCATCCCTGCTTCCTTTCGTCCCGTGGGACTAAGGATTCCTCTTGCCTTCACCCTCACCACTTGCTGTCCCTCAAGAAGCCGACTCACCCCTTTCCAAGCGCGGTGAACCGTCCGCAAAGCACACAGGCCGGCTGCGCTCTGCAGAAAGCCCACGCTCGCCAGCGGGACCCAAGGAACGCGAGAACTATACATGCCAGAACACTTAGCTTTGTTTTTAACTACTGTGCAGCCGCAAAAGGGAAATACCAGCTCAGGACCCAGGGGAGTTGTAGTTCTCTAATCCAAAGAAGTCATTATTCAGCAAAGTACGGTTTTCAGGAGGATATTCCCCCGCGATTGGGTTCCCGTAGGATGTGAAAAAGAGAATAAATATCCCAGGATTCGGTGCTGGTGGGAAAATTTGCTGGAAGCGCAGCACTGGTTACCAATTTGGTGCTCAACGTCTCAGTACCAGCCTGAAAGTTGAGCCGCAACCTCCCTTAGAAGAGGTGACTCTCCATCTCTAAGGCTTCCGAGACACGGTTCGCAATTAATTATGACGTCACAGCCAATCGTCAGCGTAAAAAAGCGTGACGCTCTAGCCGGCTCTAGCTCGCTGCGCCGCCGCGGGCGCAGAGCTGGCGCTCTAGCCCACGGAATTGGCCAGCTCCTCTCGCCGGCCCCAGGAAAGGGTTCCAAGTCCTTTTAGTACCCGACGCTGTCTGGGAGTTCCGGGCGTTTCGGCTCCTTGATCGCAGAGGCAGGAGGCGTGCGTGGGAGGAGGACTCGGGTTATATACTCCTACGTCCTGGGACGCAATAGTTACCACCTCTGGGGCAGGAACTCTTCTCTCTTTTGTTAATAAACTTCTAACTCCCTCCTCAAACCCGACTGCATGTCTGTCATGGACCTCGCCGGTACTTGCTCCAGCTTTCAGTCGGACTTGGATTTCTGTTCAGATTGCGGCTCGGTCCTGCCTCTGCCCGGGGCTCAGGATACGGTCACCTGTACTCGCTGTGGCTTCAACATCAACGTTCGGAGTGAGAGGCTTGTACACAGGGGTCCTGGCGGAGGGCCCAGGATCGGAAGCTTGGGGAACTCAAGATCGGTTGGGTTGAGAAGGGGATCCTAGAGCAGGACATCAGGCAGTTGTACATTTGGTCCAGCGATGAAAACTGAGGGAAAGGATATAGGGCCTCCTGGCCTAACCAGCCAGGGGAGAGGGGAAGTTTCCGGTGTCAGCTCCCTCAGGTTGTCTCCATAACCCGTCTTACTTGCCTGTGCAGACTTTGAGGGGAAGGTTGTGAAGACTTCAGTTGTGTTCCACCAACTGGGGACAGCCATGCCTATGTCGGTGGAGGAAGGGCCTGAGTGCCAGGGACCTGTGGTAAGTTAATGAGATCAAGAACTGGCTCCATAAGGTGGGTAGGAAAGAAATGGATGAGTGATTGCAGAGATCTGGAGAGTTTTGTGCCCAATTCCAAGTGGGAAAAGATGTAAAGCATCGATGTTTGAGAGGCGTGATCGCCTGATTCCTGTGGGAAGTAAGGGTATGATATGACCAGGCCTCCATAACCCACCAGTTTCTTCCCAGGTTGACAGGCGCTGCCCTCGATGTGGTCATGAAGGAATGGCATACCACACCAGACAGATGCGTTCAGCCGATGAAGGGCAAACTGTCTTCTACACCTGTACCAACTGCAAGTGGGTATCCTTTCCCCTCCCTTTGTTCAGTCTGTTTGCTAACTAATAAACAAATCCAGTGATTTATTTTTTTGTACTAAACGGCTGTTTCCTTTCGTCCCATCCCTTATTTCTGTGCAGTTCTGGTAATAGGGAGATTTGTAGTTTTTATTTTTTAAAATTACACTTTTTTAACCCTTTTTGTAACCAGTGAAATAAACCTTTTAGGTTTTTTTTGTTTTTTTGTTTTTTTCATGGACAGGGTGTCGCTCTGTCACCTAGCCTGGAGTGCAGTGAGGCAATCTTGGCTCACTGCAACCTCCGCCTCCTGGGCTCAGGTAATCCTCCCACCTCAGCCTCCAAAGTAACTTTGGGACCACAGGCACGTGCCACCATGCCTGGCTTTTGTTTTGTTTTGTTTTTTGTATTTTTAGTAGAGATAGGGTTTCTCTATGTTTCCCAGGCTGGTCTTGAACTCCTGAGCTCAATCAACCCACCTCAGCATCCCAAAGTGCTGGGGATTACAGGCATGAGCCACCCTGCCTGACCTTCTTGTAGGATATTTAAAAGGAAATGAAGAAAAAAAACCATAAGAAGCAAGTACTGTTTAGTGGTCACCATCTTATACTGCAGTCTTCAACCGCAGTCAAGGTAGCTTTACTTTGGAGAGAATTAGTCACACATGATTTAGAGAACATGGGCTTTCTGAATGCTTTTAAAATCTCATCTTTGTCTTTGGTGTTCTGCAGTCACTATAGTATATCAAAATGTGATTTTCTTTTATTCTGTTTGGGATTTGTTGGACTTTCTGAAACTGAGAGTGCATTGTTGTTTTTTGTTTTGTTTTTTTTTTTTGAGACAGAGTCTCGCTCTGTCTCCCAGGCTGGAGTGCAGTGGTGTGTTCTTGGCTCACTGCAAGCTCCGTCTCCCGGGTTCACGCCATTCTCCTGCCTCAGCCTCCTGAATAGCTGGGACTACAGGTGCCCCCCACCACGCCCGGCTAATTTTTTGTGTTTTTTAGTAGAGACGAGATTTCACTGTGTTAGCCAGGATGATCTCGATCTCCTGACCTCGTGATCCACCCGCCTCAGCCTCCCAAAGTGCTGGGATTACAGGCGTGAGCCACTGCGCCCAGTCTAGAGTGGATTTTTTTTTTTTTCATCAACCTTGGAAAATTATCAGCCATAATCTCTTTTAATATTCTCTTTCCCCCATGTTCTCAGTCCTCACATTCTGGACCTCTAATTAGTTACTAGAATGAGATTTCTCTCTTCTGTCCTCCATTTCTCTTGCCCTCTTTTCATATTTTCAATCGCTTTTCTCTTTATGCCACCATCTGAGTGATTTCTTCAGGTTCCTCTTCCATGTCACTAGTTCTGTCTTCAGTTTATTTCAAGTATTATTATTTTTTACTATTGTTATTATTTTGAGTTCTATTTAATTACTTTTCAAATCTCAATTTTTAAATAATTCTCAGTTCCTTAATCATATTTTAAATTGTTCCTTTTACTAGTCTTTAAATATATAAAATATTAAATATAGTTATTATATTCTATGTCTCATAATTCTGATATCCGTGGATTTTGTGTGTCTGATGCTGCTGTCTGTTTCTGCTGTCTCTCTCATGGTGCTTTTTTCTTTGTTTTGTAATTTTTGACAATAAATTTGAGTTTTTTGGAACTTGAACTGTAGGAATTCTTTGAGGCCTTGGGTAAGTGCTGTATTCTCAGCATTTGTGTTTCTTTTCTAGGTGCCTTGAAGCACTATCAAGCTGGAATTACTTTAAATAAATTCTTGGCTTCATGTTTTTTGGAGCACACAGATAGTATGAATTTGAGCTGCAAATCCATGTAAGGGCTAGCTTATGGCTAGAAATTCTCAGGAAAGAGTTTTCTCTCTTTCTACCTACTGAGACAGTCAAATTCCCCTTCTATAGAGTTGAATTTTTTCTTTTGTTGTTCACTTTTACAAAAAAGGGCAGCCTTTTGCAGTTCCCAAATTTATGCACAGGATCTCCTATCAACCTTACACATTTTGTCCCTCATTTCCTATGCTTCCAGTGACTGTTGCAACAGTATAAAGGGCACCATAGTGTCACTGTCACATTTCATAGGGACATCAGTTTTAACTTCACTGTCTGGATTTCTGGTTTTACAGAACTTTTAACCAGTATGAAGACTGCCTTTATTTTCTTGCCATCTCATCAAAAGATTAAAAATATTCATAGTCAGATATATCTTTTAAAAGTATTTTTTTCCTATCACTGATTGTCATTTTACCAAAAAAAAAAAAATTAAAAAAATTAAAAGAAGAATTTTTTCCCAGCCTGTGGCTTGCCTATTTATTTTCTTAACCTTCTTTAAATGAGCAGAAGTTTTAAGTTTTTATAAGGTCCAGCTTATCCTTTTTTTTTTTTCTTTTACAGCTAGTGCTTTCTGTGTCCTAAGAAATCTTTGCTTTGAGATTATAATTCATTGGATATATTTTTAATCCCAGAATTTTTAGTTGTCTTGGAATTAGAATTGGAGGCTTGTTTAGGGGAGCCAGTCCTCAATGATGTCATAAATAAAAGTCCTTCTTAGGTTATTTGATTGCATATCTTATCTTATACTACTAGAAACTCATCTTTTGGTGAATATAACAAGTCCTTTCTTTCCTCATAGGTTCCAGGAGAAGGAAGACTCTTGACCTTTTTCCTGGGCAACTCAACAGTCCCTCCCTCCTTTTGGAAGGTGAAGGATTCTGGGTTTTTAGATGCCTTGTCCATCCCATCTGGTTGCAATGTGTTGCTCCTAGAAGAGAGTCAGATCATCATGTGGGGATTACCATTGTTCCTGGAGTACTCCTACCCTTAATTGAATTTCCTTATTAAAGTTATATTTTCCTAAAAGACCCTGACATATGTATGTTACTTATAATCTGTCTTATTCCAAAAGGAATTTAAATGAGTTTACAGAGATACATGAAAAAGAAAAGATGGAAAAATAAGGACAAAAAAGTAGAGTCAGGAATGAGGCTAATATAAACAAAAAGCAATTGTAAGTATTGCCATACTATTTAAATCTATTTGCTTCCTGAGTTTAGGTTAAGAAAAACTAGGGATTTGGATAGTGAGACATTTAACAGAAATTTTAACCAGATCTCTTTAGCATATAAATTTGGACAGCAAAAAAACTGATACTAAGTGATCACTATAGGTATTTTATTATTATTGAGATAAACACAATATACAGTTGACCCTTGAACACCACAGGTTTGAACTGCTTGATTCTACATATACGTGGATTTTCTTCCACTTCTGATACCCATAAGATAGCAGCACATTTAAGCCCTCCTTTTCCTCTTCCTGAGCCTACTCAACATAAAAATGTGATCAACTTCTACTTAATGAAGAGTAAATATATTTTCTTTTCCTTATGATTTTCTTAATGTTTTCTCTAGCTTACTTGATTGTAAGATGGCAGTATATAATACATATAACATACAAAATATGTGTTAATCAACTGTTTATGTTATTGGTAAGGCATCTGGTCAATAGTAGTTAAGTTTTGGGGGAGTCAAAAAAGTTATATATGGACTTTTGGCTGTTCAGAGGGTCAGCACCCCTTACCCCCATGTTGTTCAAGGATCAATTGTATATCTATTATAATAGATTCTTACATAGAAAGATAGAAAAAAGTAAAGTCACAAGGAATCCTACTCCACAGAGATAAGCAAATGGTACTGTATATCTGTGCTTGTGAATATATATGTGGCTCTGTATATGTGTGTTGCTATATATGCGTTTGGTTTTTTTAAATGGACTATACTAGACATGCTGAACTATATCTTGCTTTTTTCTGTTTGAACCAAAAACTTTCAAGAGGAACAAATACATACTCAGGTCCTGCATTCCTTGGCTTAAATTGTGATCAAGGGGTTACTGTAGTAATTACCATATAATTGTGAGGCCCTTCATATACTTATTCAGAGCTCTCAAACATAGCTATCTTGTTTGACCCCCACAGCAACCTGGAGAATGGGCAGTGCAGTCTTCCCCATTGTACATTTCAACTGTTGTGGCAGTTGACTTTCCTGACCCACGCCTGAAATCTGAAACACACCTATTCACGTTTTCACCCTACTTTAAGCCTTTCTCTGGCCCATAACAGTGATTGGATTAAGCTCAATTTCTGAGCAAAGCATACAGGTCCTTCCATATAACCACTGCCTACCTGTCAAGCCTCATCTGGCACTTCCTCAGATTCAAGCGGTATAAAACTCCATTTCCTGTAGTGCACACATCTACAACTTTTTAAGCTGCTCTTCTAAAAAAACCTACTTGGCCTTCCTGGTTCTTGTTTTACCACTTTCTTTTGCTCTCTAGGAAACCTGCATATATTTTTATAAAATGGCCTATACTGCAATTTACGACCATTTATCTGCCTCATCATACTCATCACCCCAGAGAGAATGAATATGTTGGCAGTATGTAACTACATTCAGATTTACAAATCCGACTTGGCATTTGTTAATGCCCCAATGTTTCATATTTTTGTTAGTTTTCAGCATGCCTATCTTTTCTACTAGACTGGGCGCTAAAAGGCAAGGTCTGAGCATCTTACGCGCCTCCATCTTCAAGGCTTAGCACAGTGACTGAAAAAAAACCCACGCTGAACGTGCACTAAACTGAATTGCTTAAACACCTACAGGCACAAGGCGAGGGCTAGAACCACATCGCTTGACTCTTAAGTGTGTTTCCAACTGCTCCCACATCCCGTTTTCATTAGAGAAACCCAGACCAAACAAGGAAAGGGAAATAGGCCGCCGTAGGCTTATTACTATTGCTCCTTAAGTTTCCTCGCCGGTCCAGCTACCCAGACAAGGTAAATGGATATCTGCAGCAGGACTCAGCTTGGTGCACACAACTCCGCCCTCGCCACACCCACTCTGCAGCGTCTGGCCCGGCCCTACTCATCTGGGCGCCCCTTCTGCTTCCGCTAGGCTGTGAGTACGCGTGCTGCCCTTGAGTCTCCCTCCGCCTCCCACACCCGCAGCGACACCCCTTCCGCCAAATTTGTTTCTTTTTCTTTCAGCGCCTGCGCGCCGTCACGTTACGGCGGAACTAATCCAGCGACGCCTGCGCTTTGACGAATTTGGTGCCGCGGAAGGGAAAAAGGGGGACAGCAGCATGCGTCACACCCGGAAGCGGCGAGCCGGAAGTGGGGTTGGCCAGGTTATCCCCAGGGGTGGAGAAACGGAGGCCCAGGAGGAGGGGGGAAAAAAGAAGGTGGAGGATTCTGGCCACCACTCTGAATCCGATACCGCTTCTCTTAGACCTCAGAGACAGAAAAAGGGAAGGGTGTCTCATCCCATCCCCTTTCCTCCTCTCCTCCCTCTCCTGAGCCTTAGCCATGGCCGAGGCAGGGGCTGGGCTGAGCGAGACCGTCACTGAGACAACGGTTACCGTGACAACCGAGCCCGTGAGAAAGGCGGGGGGGCGGTGCTGTTTAGGGGTCTGGGAGATACTGGGAGGGAGGGGACAGGGATTAGAAGAGTTGTTGGAGGAACTGGGCCTGGGAATATGGGAGGTGTGGGGTTGAATATCTAGGGCTGGGAGAATCGGAAGGTATTGGAGCTATTTAGAGTGGCAGAGATGGTGCAGGAGGCTGGTCAAGGATCATGTAATAGGGAGGTACAGTTAGGACATAGGTGTTGCTGCTTGGGGTGGTTATGTGTATAATAATGAACGAATGGGAAATTGAGGATTAAGGAGCCAGGAAGATGTTGGGAGGAAGTCAAAGGTAGTGTAAGAAAGCATGGTTGGAGGCCAACTTATCAATATTATCCATGCTTATATTTAAATAAATATTTATTGAATGGATGAATGTAAAAGGAAGTAGCAGGAATGAGGAAACAAGAAAAGGAGATGAAAAGAGGCATTTTAAGAAATCAGAGAGCCAAGATGTAAATGGAGAAACAAGAAGTATTTTTCCAAAAACATGTTAAGTTGCCTTCAAAGGGAGAAGATTGTGTTGGGCTTAATACTCTTGGATTAAAGGGAGCTTGGTAATTAATAGATTAATAATACTTGCTACTAGAGATGCTAGGATGCCAGAGAATAGGTGGATAAGAGGTAGAGAGAGCTGGAGCTTGAGAATGAGAGAGGTTTTGTTTGTTTGTTTAATGGGAAAAAGAAGAAGGGATCTGGAAAAAGGGAGATCAAAGATTAGGTGCTGGGGACTGAAAAGTAATTTTCATGTATTAATACTACCAAGGATGATGTGGGGAGGAAGACGGAGAAACAGCAAGGATTATATTTTCCTTTGAAGAGTTGCTGGAACCTTCCCTAGGTCAGGAATTGTGTCTTCTCTTATACTGGTGATATAAGAACAGGAAATAATACTTATTCCTCAAGGGACTGTCTGAGGTCAAAGACCTGTTCTGTTTTATCTTCTCACAACTCCCCTGGTGCTATGTCTTGTGGTACTGATTGAGCAGAAGAAGATAAGAGAGGAGGTTCCCTGGGAGGGAGTGGGAAAGGTTAGTAGGAGGGGACTAGATAGGTACGCTCATCCTTAACCTTCTAGGAGAACCGGAGCCTTACCATCAAACTTCGGAAACGGAAGCCAGAGAAAAAGGTGGAATGGACAAGTGACACCGTGGACAATGAACACATGGGCCGCCGCTCATCAAAATGTGAGTAATTGTTGGCCCGCAGTAGCCCTGGAGTTCTGGCTCCCTTCAGCGTATCTTGTATCTGCTCATATCCACTGGCTTTCCAGAAGCCCCCAGATGCTCATGGTTTTGTCACTTTTTTGGTGGTTCTGTGGTATCAGGGAAAGAGGTAGGAAAGGGCTAGAACTGGAATAGCCTAGGTCTGATGACAAGAAGTATCAAAGGTGGGAGAAGTAGGGCTTTGAATTCATGGCTCTCTAAGAGGACAAGAGGAGTGGGGCCTGAGTCCCAGAGGGTGGGCCTGGGGAAGGTGGATCCTGGAACGTAGGAGAAAATAGGAATTTTCGCTGAGTTTGAGTGGGAATGGATCTGACTATACATCTTACCCTTCCTCCTCTTTAACTGGGCTCCTCCCTCTAAATCTAGGCTGCTGTATTTATGAGAAACCTCGGGCCTTTGGCGAGAGCTCCACGGAAAGTGATGAGGAGGAAGAAGAGGGCTGTGGTCATACACACTGTGTACGTGGCCACCGCAAAGGACGGCGTCGTGCAACCCTAGGACCGACCCCCACCACCCCTCCCCAGCCTCCTGACCCTTCCCAGCCCCCACCAGGACCAATGCAGCACTAAATTCCTCTCTCCTCCACCATTCCTGTGTCTGTCTGGCCCTGAATGTATTCATGTGGCTACTTCTCCAGCCCCTTCCTTCCCTCTCTTCTGCCTGATAGAGGAAAGAGGAAGAGGAGGGTGAACAGAGATCCTGAAATTATGACTTGCTGCTATTCCAACCCAGCCTCCTGGGTTCCCCCAGTCCTCATTTTTCCTCCCAATACCCACCTTTCTCTCTCAAGGGATCTAGTCAGCTTGGTCCCAGTCTCTTCCTTTTGTTCTCACTGCCAAACTGCCTGTCCTGGGATCTAGTTATCTTGGCCCTGCACACTACATGAGTAGCAAACACTTAAATTGGGTTTTCAACAGTCCCAGCCTTCACTGCCAGGGTCCCAGTCAGATTCCAGGAATTTACACCCTAGCTTTGCTTGTTAATCCTGGTTTAGAGCTATCCTACTAAAATATTTAATCCTAAATCTTAGTCCTTGACTGTGAGATATGAAGTCTTACAGGAGACCTCAGGGCTCCCAGCCCTTCTCCTCCTGCTAACCCTCCTCACGCCCTGAAGAGGAGTTAGAAAAGAGGTCCTTGTCATTCTCACCTCTTATGGAAAATAGAACAGGAAATAATCATATCCTTTCTTCCCACCCTTCTCCTGTGATTTAGGATTTCTGACAAAGATGGCTGAGATTGGTCACTTAGAGCCAACTATCTCCTCCGCCTTTTGTTTTTCAGCTTCAGAGACAGATCCAATATAGTCCCAGGGACCTGAGTCTCTAGGATAGGAAGGAAGAGGGAAGGAGCAAAGAGATTGGGGTATATCCCCTGTGCTACACTCCTACCTCTTAATTCCTAGACTTTGATTTCTCTGCCAGCCCAGATGTTCAGTTCTCTTGGCCCTCTCTACCCCTTACTGGGATTTGGTTTTCATTTTCCAGTCCTTTTGCCATACACAGTTGCAGAGATCAGTCAAATCCGTACCACCGCTGAGATCTCATTTATTGCCACAGATGCACAAAATAAATAACCCAAAATCACAAAATGTGTTAAATATGGGCCCATTTATACATATGGGGAAGGGTGTGAGACTATACATAAGGATGAGTTTGGAGATATCTGAAGTATTCCCAGGTTGAGGAGGAGAGAGGGGAAGTAGCACCATTGGCTCCTTTCTGTGAGTATGTGCAGGGAGAAGTTTCAAGAAGGTTCTTATGGAAAAAAGGCTGTGAGCATAGAAAGCAGTCATAGGAGGTTGGGGAACTAGCTTGTCCCTCCCCACCCCGAGATCCCCCAAAAGGGGTACGAAGCTTCCCAGAGGGCCACAGGGCCCAGACCACAGTCAAGCCTCTTGTTTTAGGAGGAACCTCAGTGGACAGGCAGGGTAGCCCAGTCCTTAGATCTGTGGGGAAGGCCCTGAGCCCTTCTTTGGAGCTAGGAGAGGCAAGAGTGGGAGTCAAGTATTTGACCAGCAGAGCCTCTGTGTAGGAAACATGGTCACTTTACCATTACTGATGGGGAGGGCTTGTTCCCCATTGCAGGCCTAGAGTGGTTTGAATGGGAGAAGTCAGGAAGTACTGTAGCAGCTGTAGGGAAGAGAAGATTCTGAGAGCCAGAAAGCAGGAATGAGTTTGATTTTGAGCAGGGACGCGGAAACGTGGAGACCAGGTGAGATCTCATTTTTTGGGGGGGAAATGTGGGTTGGGATTAATACTCCTGCAATGGGTGTGTGAATGTGTTCGCAGAAATGAGTGGGGAATTCCACGCCAAAAAGAAGCAGCTGCAGGGCCAGTGGCCGGGCCAAACTTCTAGTTGGACTCAGCTTTCCGCTGGTACAATGCGGAGCAGAGCACGAGGGTCGCAGGTGCAGAACAGCGGGAAGATGCGCTCCCCCAGGGGGGCGGACGCCTGGAAGGCATAAAGCAAGTCCAGTGAGCGGCCGTCGTAGAAGGCTACGCGGCCCCGCTCCCAGTCCAGGTCCACGCGAATACGCCGCGGCGGGGGCTCGGCTCCGCCCAGCAGGGTGGGCTCGGGTGCCGTGAGGGCCCACAGGCGGCCGCCGCGGCCCTCCACGGCCCACACGGCTCCCGCAGGGCACAGCCTCACGCAGCCTTTGCGTTGCACCGATTCCCCGGCCGCGCCCACTGCATAGTGGCTCTCCTCGTCGTCCTCATCCTCCCCAGAAGAGTCTCTGCAGGAGGCAGCGTCCGCAGTCTCCACCTCCCAGCAGTGGCGGCCGGCCCCGAAGCCCTGCGCGCCCAGCACAGCCGGGAGCTGATCGAAGCGCTTAGGGCCGTCAGGGGGCGCGGGCGTCCCTGGTGGGGCCAGTTGAACGCTGCGGCGGTCGGCGGAGATGAGCAGGCGGCAGTGTGCGGTCCCAGGGTCCAGGGTCAGGTCGGCTGGAGAGCGGGAGGCAGGGAGAGGACCTCATGAGAGAGTTTTCTATATCACAGGCAGGGTAGGGTGGAGAATAGTCAACGGAGATCACGTAAAAGACCGAGTGCTAGTGACCCCACAACAGCTCAAAAGGGGGCTGCAGGACCAAAAAGGAGCAAGGCATGTGAAGAGCAGGCCTGGGCAATATCGGACCTTGTACTGATGCACCATTTCTGTAGAACTGGACCTGGGGAAGCATCATACTGGTCCAGGGCAGGGAGCATAGCAGGAAGATCAAAGGAGAGGTTGTCCGGTTTGTGGGGTTGGGGGAGGAAGAGTGAGGCTGATCTGACTTGGAGGGAGGAGTAAGGACTGATACCTCAATCTGCAGCATCTGGGGTGGGGCATGGGAGCTGGGTCAGCCAAATGGGGAATGTTCATCTAAAGAGAAAGCCATACTGATACTGGAACCTCAAGTGATGGGAGGGGCACAGGGAGGAATCCAAGGTATCCTGAGAAACCAGCCCACCCACCCACAGGAATGGGGGTGGGTGGACAGGCCTATTTCTGTAGAGGGTGTGGGGCAGAGGAGGAGAGCAGGTGGTGATAGCCAGAGACCAGAAAGAAAGAACCATTGGTCTTATATGTATGAGGTGCTTTGAAGATAGATTTCTGGATTAGGGGTGCCGGAAGCAATCTGGACTGGGCAAGATGGTGGATGACCAGGAGGGTGGACCATCTTCTCTAGGCAGTTTAAAGAAGGGTAGAGGCACCCTTCTTCTTGGGAATGAGTGAGGAAAGAAGGGTCAAGGAGATGCTGGGGTCCCCTTCCAGAGAGGAGTGATGAGAGGTGGTGGAAGCAGAGATTTCTGAGAGGCACTTAACCTTCAGGGATCTGTTGTTTGAATGTATGAAAAAGGAAGAGGGAAAATGGCTGGAATATGAGGAATCGAGGATAGACATTGTTATAGGCTGAACTGTGCCCTCCCCTACTCCACACACACACAAAGATAGGTTGAAGTCCTCCAAACCTCCTTTCAAAGAATATGACCTTACTTTGAAACAGGATCTTTACAGAGGTAATCAAGTTAAAATAAAGGTCATTAGGGTGGGCTGTAATCCAGATTGCTGACTTATAAAAAGAGAAAATTTGGACACAGAGACAAATGCATACAAAAGAAAATGTGCAGACCTATCACCCAAAGAACATGTGAGGCTACCAGAGGCTAGGAGACAGGAATGGAACAGATTCTGTCTCATGGCCCTCAGAAGGAACCAACACTGCTGACACCTTCATTTCAGACTTCTACCTCAGGAACTTTGAGATAGATGTCTGTTGTTTAAGCCACCTACTTTGTGGTGCTTCATTACAGCAGTACTAGGAAACTAATGCAGACATCAAAAAGGACCTGATCACTTTTTAGGGCTAAAAGGAAGAAAATCTAACACAGACTGTCATTCAATTCCCTTCCCTCCCTTCTTCTTTCCTTACCTGTCAGTCTATGAAGCATGTTTTTGACCACTGGATAATCTTCAGGGAGATCATCCTCTGATTTAGATGACTTAGGTGTTGGGACTTCAAATCTAGACAGATGAGGGGAAGGGTCAGGAAATCAGCCCTCTGCTGCTAATGCCCCCACACATACCCCATTCACATCTCTGGAGGGAGAAGGGATGAGGCTGTACCCCAGAAAACCTGCCTATTAATGGCAACAAAAGTGTGGGCCCAGTGAGAACGTGATGGCTATGGCAGCTCGTGTGAAAAGGAAGGAACAGAAAAGTGGAACTCACCGTCTCCATGTCTTCCTCATATCCTAGGATGGGCAGAAACAAACATGGATGTGAGCTCTGGGCTTCATTCCCTGGGGCATCCCTCCCTATCTCCCCCCTCCTCAGGTGAGCTCTGTCTGAGTTGGCAGTGTCCCTCCTCACCTTTCAGAGTGATCTCACCTCCTTACCCCCTGTGCTCCTTTTCCTCTCATTCTCCTCCTTCACCTTTCATGATCCCTTCTTCCTCTCACCCCATCACTTTTCCCTCATCCTCCTAACTCCATCTCCACTGTCCTCCCCCTTTCCACTCCCCAAAGGTTCTCAATTCTCTGTTCCCAGGCTTGTCCATGACTGTTTCTTGTCCCCAGAGCCCTTGCCTTCCTCTGCTGCCTCCTCAGTCCCATTCTGTCTCTTTCAGTGGCCCCATCCTTATCCATCGTTCCCAGTGCATCCCAGAAAACCATCTGTCCCTTCTGCCGTCCATCATACAGACCGAACACACACCCAGAGCCCTCGGGCTAAGAGTTGGTATATAAAAGCCTTACAATAAAGCTGCTTCCCCTCTTGCAATAAAAGCCCAGTGGCGTTTATTGGGCCCTTTGCTTTGTGTCTCTGGACCCTGGCCAGGGAGGCAGCTAGACTTGAATGTGTCCCAAAGGCCCAGCAGATCCATAGAGCACTATGGGAGCCAGGAGAGGGCGCTGGATGCTCCCCTCCAAACACTGGGATCCCGACCCCTCCACTTCACTGTCTAGTGCTGATGTCTGGAGCAGGCCGATATGGTGGAGAGAGGGAGAGAGAAACAATTTGCCTAATTCTGCCAATTACACCCAGACTAATTAGGTCTATGAAGACTTCAAAGGGCAGAAGCAAAACCCAAGACCAGCTTGGCTGCTGGGGAGAAGCCAGTCAGGAGGCCCAGACGCCCGGGGGTCGGGCAAGGTAATGGGTTGGTTGGTGGCCAAGGAGCCCGGGCCCAGGAGAGGCGCGGGGGTAGATGGGTGGTAAGACTGGGATGTGGAGAGGAGCCAGAGGCCCGGGCGGCCGTTCTCCCGCACCTCGCCTCCACCCGTGGCCGCTCCTGCCTGGGGCCTTGGGAGGAGCCGAAATAACAATAACAAACAACACACAGCTTAGCTTGAGCCGGAGTCTGGGACCAACCCCCACGACCCTACGGGGACGTTTGGATTTGCCCCAACCCCTTGCTCCCTTCCTCCATCCTCTTGTCAGTCCCCTTCTCCCTAGTTTTTTCTCCGCCAGCCCAGTCTCCTGCTCCCGCTCCTCTATGCAGGTTCTGCCCTCGCCCACCATCCTCCCAGGCCCCCTACTCACCCTCACCTGGGTCGGCTCCCACTTTCGCCCGCCTCTCCCTCCCCTCCGCCAGCTCTCTCCTCCCGGGCGACTGCGGCTGCCCTGCCAAAACTTATGCAGTTCCCGTGCCCTTCGCGGCGACTCCAGGGCTCTGCGCGTTCTATCCAGTACCCCTTCTCTGCCTCCCCACTCTCTTCTCTCCAGCCCCTCTCACAAGGCTCAGGCATCCGTCCAGCCTCCTCCCCTGTGGACCAAGTGTCAACTCCATCCATCGTCCTTCCGGGCGCCTCTCACCTTGAGGACCCAGGGTCAGCCCTCGCCCCCTCATCCTTTGCTTTTCTCTGCCCACCCCATCCTTTGCCTGAACTTCCACAGGGCCTCCGGCTCCAGACTTGCCATTCTCGGCTTCCCCGGGGAACCCATGAACCTCCGGCTTCCACCAACAACTCCACGACGCGCGCCCAACCTCACCTCTCCGGGCGGGTCCAGGCAGCCCATGGTGGGGATGCGCCCCCCTCGGCGTCTCCCCGCACGGGCCCCAGGCTCAGCCAGCTTCTCTCGCAGCTCACGGCTGATTCGCACCTCCACTGCCAGCCGCACATTAGACCTCAGGCTGCGGCGGGGACACGGCAGGCCGCAGCAGGGGCAGGCGGTGGGGGAAGCCCCGGTGTGGGTCGCCGGCGGGGTCCCCCAGCGGCGGGCCAGACACGCGCGGCAGAAGCTGTGCTCGCACGCCAGAAGCACCGGGTCCTTGAAGGAGCCCCCGCACAGAGGACACGTCGCCAGCTGCTCCAGACGCTCCACCAGCCCCGGGCCCAGCTCGGGCGCATCCATGGAAAGTCGGGATCTGGACGCCGCCCCTTGCGCGACCACCGCGACCGCCTTCGAGCGCGCAGATGGCGGGCCGCCCCTGCTGCTTGCTGTGTAGATGCCCTTCTCTCCGACTCCCGCATTAACTTTTGCAGCTTTCCGCCCCTCTCCTGGGATTGCCTCTGTCTTCAACCAGAGTCTTAGTCTCCGCAAATCTCTCCACGACATCAGGCTTTATAGGGAGGGAGGAGGCTCCCACGGGAGGTAAACACCAGGCCTTGCGTAATGCCTCATCTGGTTCTCCCGCTTCCCGGGTAAGGTTTGGGGGAGCAGGGAGGGGAGAATAGCACACCTGGGTCCCCGAGCCTAGGAGGTGGTCACTAGAGGGCGGTCTGGAGCGGGGTAACCCTGTGTGGGGAGGGTAGCCCCCTGTGAACCCCCGAAGAGCCCCAATTTTACCTTCCCCTCGGCCTGTGGTACGCGCATGGGCCGGGTGCCCAGACTCACTCTTGGCATGTGCGCCCACATTGCCAAGGTGTGATTCATTCCAGGTGGCTGGCACACCTACATCTGGGGGCTGGGGGCCGGAAGTAGAGATCCTGGTTTGTGTGGCTTTGGCAAGCCTCTTGAGTGTTGATGTGTGGTTTTTCATTCCCGGTGCCTCTCGCCTTTCCATCTTCCTTCCTTACCTATTAAGGGCTTAAGGGCACTCTGAAGTTCTGAAGTAAGGGGTGGGGAACAGGCACCCACACTCCGGCCTCAGGGAGTCCGGGCAGAGCTCTCGCAACTCTACCTCTGGCCAGCTCCCAGGGCCTCTCCTTAATTTCTTCGTGAGTCTCTCTTTCTGGTTCTTTCTCTCTGTTTTTCCCGGTGTGTGTTTTTATTTCCAGTTCTCTCTTTCCTTCCTTCTTTGGAATGTACCCGGTATTATCTATTTCAACTCTGGTAGTTCACAGAGGCCCAGAGAGTTGGAATAGCTAAGGTCACATAGCAAGGGAATGACCAGAAGTGGAGCCCTACCTTGGTCTTCTGACTTGTGTTCTTGCTGTGACTCAACCCTGCCTTTTTCAGTTACAGATCCCTGGGACCCCTCCTGCTTCCTGATATTTTTCTGGTGTTCCTTTGTGCCTTCATTCCTCACCTTCATCTCTCTTTCTCCTTACCTGCTCCTCACCCAACCTCTCTTCTTCCTCCCTGCTCCCTCCTCTTCCTAGCTTCTCTACCCTTCCAATGCCAGGCCTAGCTGACTGGATACTCATGGGGGTGTGCACATAAGTAAACATCCAGCTGTCTACAACTATGATCACTCACACTGTTATATAACATGTGTCTGCATCCATCAATGTCCAGATGCCCAAATTGCAGACAGAAGCATTCACGTAATACAAACATCACAGCTAAATATAATGTGTATGAATAGCCTCATACACATTGAATATAACTGGGATAAATGTTCAGTATTATTTAGGAACAGATGGACATGCTCAAAGAAAACAGGCAAAGAGACAGATACTCTATCATTAGTTTTATTATTAAAAGAACAAGAGTATAACAGCAGGAAGTCTTTATGGAGCAGCAGGACTTTATTAGGCACCCCCTCCAGGCACCCTTCTTCCCCCTCCCCCATACTTACCAGGGAGACACTCAAATATGACACCCTGATAAACCTACACAAACAAACACACGTACATTCATCTTGGAACAACCCTCCCAGCTCAGTGCTCATAAAACACACAGAAATCCAAGCATAAGACTACAGTTGTGACTGCAATCTATTTTGTAAAAGATGCACTTCTATGCTATGATAGGTAGCATAGAGAGGTGATCGCCTGACATTGCTGGCTTTGGAGACTGAGGCAGGAAGTCACAAGCTAAGGAAGTGAGTGACCTCTGGAAGCTGCAAAAGACGAGGGAACGGATTCTCTAGCAGACCGTTCAGAAGGAACCAAGCATTTCGGACACCTTGATTTTTGCCTGGTAAGATTCATTTCAGACTCTAAACTACAGAATAATAAAGTAACAAATGTGTATTGTTTCAAGCCCCTAAGTTTGTGGTAATTTTTTACAGTATCAATAGGAAACTAATACACAAGATTGCCTTTTCTCCTCCAGTCTCTGACTCTCTGAGTCTATTTGTACTTCTGTGTTGTTGCACCTTCCAATTTGTCATATTTTCTGGATGTCTCTGCCTCTCTTGACCTTTTTTTCAGTCTTCCGTTATCTCTTTTCCTTCATTGTCCTGGTTTATCCCCAACTCCAAGGCCTCTCAGGATCTTTTTGCATCTGGGCTTGAAGTACTGGAGGAATATCTCTGAGACTCCTCAAGAACCTCAATTGTCATCAATCCAAGTGCCTAGCCATGGCCCTCATGGGCTTGTCAGCGGTTAACAGCTTCAGTTGCACATTAGAATTATCTGGGAAACTTTAAAACTCCTGATGCCCAGGTGACACCTCAGACCAATTAAACGGACACTCTGGAGATGGGTCCCAGGTATGAGTACTTTTAAAAGCTTTCCAGATGGTTCCAGTGTTTAGCTAACAGGGGAACCATGGTCTTGAACGGTGGATGTTCATGTGGACCTGTCACTCCATTTTGCTCCTTGTGCCCTGGCTGCAGTGCTTTCTATTTGTTGTTCCCTGAGCACGCCACTGCTGCTGCAGCTGTACTGCCTTTGCACTCGCTCTTCCCTCTACTTGGGCCCCTGCTCCTCCAGAGCCTCACATGGCTTTCTCCATTTTCTCACTCATGTCTCAACCCAAACGTAACATTCAGAGAGGACTTCTTTTACCATCTGTATCTCAAGTGGTCTATCTCAAAGACATTCACTATATATTTACCCATATTTATTATCTCCATGGTATTTATTACTGTCTGCAATGATCTATTTATGAACTTTTGATCTGTCTCTGTCCAATAGAAGGTAAGTGAACAGGGACCTAAACTTTATGTTCGCTGCTGCTTTCCCTGCACCTAGAATAGCACCTGGCAGACAGTGAGTCTTAGGCCCAGCTGTTGAATTGCTCATTTACAATCTGAGAGGGTCATTTGATTGACTCTACTTAGACCTTCTTATCCTTCTCAACCAATAGTCATGCCTCACTGGCAGATTCCAGGCACGGTGCTGGGAAACACTCATGTGATATAAGACATGTGGTGCTCAGTCTGGCTAGGAAGCTTATGACTAGTTGTCATTTACCTTCCATAACCAGATGGTGAGGATTTCTGCTAACAAAGCATCAGCTCAGCCTTTACGTCCTGGTTACAATGAGTTCATACCTAATGGTTCCAGGACGCCAGTAAGGGAAAAGGCATTTGGAGACAGACTCTGCCTGGAAACAACTCACTTCTTAAGACCTTCTCCCTCCCTTTCCAGAATCCCTAACCACTCTACACTTGATCCTCTAATCACCCCCGAGTTCATTCTATTTCCAGAGAGCCGGAAGGGTGGATGTGATTTTATGTGTGTCGGCTTTGCTTGGCTTGTTCCAGTTGACCATGACAGGATCCTGTCTCTCTGCTAGGATCCACCTCTTCCTTCCTTAACATAGGTGCCCCCCAAATAACTGTTCCCACCCCTTTCCACCTCCTTCCAGGACTCCTACTTGTGGTGTTGTGGAGTGTGACAGCTCGATACCCATGCATGGCACTAGGGAATGTTAGAGGTGGGACAGGCCTTCATCCATCCCTTCTTTTCCTTCTCTTCATTTTTTTCCTTCTATCCTTTTATTTATCCTTCAGTTTCTCTCCTCCAAATTAGCAACATCCTCATGCTTTTAAAAGCCCCACAAGTCTTTAGAAGCTTTCAAGAGGAAGAGATAAGTATGAGGAGGAGTTTGGGAGACTGATCACAGGACAGTCATGGTTCCTGCCCTTAGGAAGTGTGATAAGCCAGGTAAAGTGTATCCATCATCAACAAAATTTAGCATTATTGAATTGGGGTGTGTAATAAGGCAGATGAAGTGTATCTATCATCAACCTAAATCTGTCATTACCAAATTTAAAGGGGCAGTGAAGGGGGAAGAGTGAGTGAGGTTTCTGTTGACAGCTTGAAGGACAATTGGGAATCATTTCAGGAAGTCTTCCAGGAGGAAGTGACCTATAAAAGAAAGGAAGGTTGTGTTGAGTGGAAGAGAAGTGAAAAGGCCTGAACAAAGAATGTGAAGCATCTCTGGGGAGAAAACTGGATTGGGAAAAGAAGGCCTAGGAGGTAAGAAATCCAAATGAAAGAGACCATATTTCTTTCTCAATTCCCACTCACTGTGCCCTTCCCAAAGATTTTCTTCAATCTCGATTGTTTCTATAATGACTCATTTTTTTAAGGACTTGGACGTTTACACTATGCTTTAACATAACTGGAAATTCTATTAGACCAGAGCAGTTTTCCTATACAACTACTCCAAGGACTCTGAGTAAAAATTGCCCTGATGTGGGAGGCAGTTTTAGGAGGAGTGGCTTGAGGTAGGGATAGAGGAAGAAGATCCAGCCAGATTAATCCAATCAATCTTGATACTCAAATACATGACTATGTTATAGAAATGTCACCTTCACAGTCCATTCTCTCTTTTAACCCTAGAACAGCTGTAAGGCCAAGTCCAGCCATGTTACAGTGAGGCCTCTGGGATTCTGGCGTGGTAAGGGATTTGACTAGGCTCAAACAGCCGGCAAGAGGCAGAGCTGGGACTGAAATTCAAACCTGCTGGCTCCAAAGTCTGTATTGTTTTCCTTAAATATTAATTTCTTTATTTTGAGACTTTATTTTCTCTTTTCTGTCCCTCCTGGAAGCCTCCTTCCTTTCTCTGCCTTTAAATTTCTGCTTAGGGCTAACGGTTTCTCTGAAATGTTGCCCATCCTTCAAGTTCATCCTAGGTGCTCACTTACTCTCTTTCCTTCTAACAACACACTTGTCAATGTCACTGATATTTCTATCCATCATTTAAATTCTCCCTTAAACGTTCACTATTTGTCTTCTCAATTTTCTCAAGGCCTTCTTGTTCACCAGGCCCTTAGCACCTTCCAGTTTGTTTGTTTGTTTGTTTGAGACAGAGTCTCGCTCTGTCACCAGGCTGCAGTGCAGTGGCATGATCTCAGCTCACTGCAGCCTCTGCCTCCCAGGTTCAAGCGATTCTCCTGCCCCAGCCTCCCAAGTAGCTGGGACTACAGGCACGTGCCATCACACCCAGCTAATTTTTGTATTTTTAGTAGAGATGGGGTTTTGTCATGTTTGCCAGGCTGGTCTCGGACTCCTGACCTTAGGTGATCTGCCTGCCTCAGCCTCCCAAAATGCTGGGATTTCAGGTGTGAGCCACTGCACCTGGCCAGCAGTTTCCTTTTAAGAGCTGTGCATTCACTCGTCCATTCATTTAATCATTCAACAACTATTTACTAAGCACCTACTATGTACCATGCATTGTTCTAGGAGTTAGGAACAGTGGAGAACAAGCCAGTCATAGTCCCTTGTCCTCTGGTAATTTAGATTCCACTGAAAAAGGCCAACAATAAGCAAGTAAATAAATAAATTAACAAGATAATTATAGATTGTGATCAGTGCTTTGAGGAATACAAAGTGGGTATATAAGAATAATTAACTGGAGGAGGTGTGCACTACTTTTAATAGGATGTTAGAAAAAGCTCCTCTGAGAAGGTGATGAGAGGGAGCCGCAGTGAGAAGAGTTGGGGGAGAGCAAAAACAGCAGATGCAAAGGCCCTGAAGTGCGAAAGATCTTGAATGTAGGAAGTGTAATACAATGGTTTGATGTGAGATTGGAGACGTACTAAGAGCCAAGCTGTGTAGGACCTTAGAGACCAGGATAAGGAGTTGATCTTTGTTCTAAGAGCAATGGAATGACACTGAGGAGCTGTAAGTGTGATATTTACATGGTCTAATCGATTGATTGATTGACTGATTGATTGATTGTAGAGATGGATTCTGGCTGCGTTGCCCAGGCTGGTCTCAAGCTCTTGGCTTCAATCAATCCCCCACCTTGGCCTCAGCTCCCAAACAGCTGAGATAATAGGCATAAGCTACCACACTCAGCATGATTTACGTATTTTGAAGCTCATTTTGTCCTAGTAGTCTTTTCTCTCAGTTTTCTTTTCTAATTCCCATCCCCCTTCACATTGTTTACATTCAAGATGATAATCTCATTTCCATGTCCACTTCCCCATCAGGGAGAATAGGTCTTCCAAACAAGTTATTTATTATCCCATATAAGGATCGCTAGTAAGTGCACCAAATGTAGCTAATTTTTTTCTGGCTCCCACCTCTATTAAATACTTCAAAGAATCATAGATTTGTAGAATGTTAGAGTTGAAGGGAACATTAACAATGTGTAGTCTAGCCCTTACAATATGGATAAGAAAATTGATGCCCAGAGAGATGACCTAGCTGGTGCGTAAGTAGGGAAAACTTTCTGATCCTCATCCCTCAAGAATGCAGGAGCACGTTCCTTCCTGTCTTTTAGGCACCTATTTCGATTAAGAAAAAAATATTGGCTGGGCGCAGTGGCTCATGCCTGTAATCCCAGCACTCTGGGAGGCTGAGGCAGGCAGATCACAAGGTCAAGAGATCGAGCCCATCCTGGCCAACGTGGTGAAATCCCATCTCTTCTAAAAATACAAAAGTTAGCTGGGCATGGTGGCACATGCTTGTAGTCTCAGCTACTCAGGAGGCTGAGGCAGGAGAATTGCTTGAACCCAGGAGGTAGAGGTTGCAGTGAGCCAAGATTGTACCACTGCACTCCAACCTGGCGACAGAGCGAGACTCCATCTCATTAAAAAGAAAAAAAAAAAAAAAAAAAGTCAGGCTTCAAGGTCAATCACCATAGGTCGGTACTACTGCAGCTACTGCTAGCATAGCGGCCACTGGCCCAGCTGCCCTACCGCCATGGACATTTCATGTTTATTGGGGCTCATCCATGCTCTTCTATCGGAAAATAGGCTCTACCTCATTTCTGCATTTCAAATCTCATACAAATACATTTAGTTGGAAGGACTTAATTCGTGTCCAGAATCCTAGCTCCAAAGACTCTGAGAAATAGAGTTTTTTACTTTTCAATCTCTTCAATAGAAAGGAAGTGAGGTCAATCCACATATGTAGGGTTGGCAGATAAAATGCAGAACATCCAGTTAAATTTGAATTTCAGATAAACAATGATTTTTTAGTATAAATATCTCCCAAATACTGTATGGGGCATACTTACACAAAATAATTCTTTATTATTTATCTGAAATTCAGATTTAAATGGACATCCTGTACTTTTATTTGATAAATCTGACATTTTAACAAATATCGAGCACAGAGACTGAGAGCAGAAGTCCTTAATTTAGGCGGGGGACATTGAGGAAGGCCCATCTTCTGAGGTGATATTCAGGGGGAGATCTGAGAGATGAATAAGAGATCGTCATGCACAGAGAGGAGAGAAGGGCATTCCAGGAACTGGTAACAGCTTTGCAACAACCTAGAGGCAAGAACAATTTGGGCTAATTTAAGCAAAGTTGACACATGATGAGTTGGGACTAAAGATGGCACAATAATGAAGACTTAGGCAGAGACTAGAGCAAGCGAGATCTTAAGTTTTAGTAGTGGAATAAACAGGAACGGAATGAGGGAGACCCAGGGTCACTACCTGCTAATGGCATTCCCAGAGTTGTATATGGCAGTCATCCCAAAGAGATAAAACTATGCCAGTAATTTAGGTGAGAAAGGATGATGGCTTGAGATAGTGGGATCCAGTGGAGCTGAAAATGAGCAGGCCAATTTGAACTGTATTTTGTAGATAGAATTGACAAAAACATTGAAGTGGCCTTTGGGCAATGAGGGAGGGGAAAATAAAGGATGAATTTCTAATTTCTGGAATGGATGACTATGTAATTGCAAAGCTGTTACAGAAATGGGCGACATTCTTAATGAGCTTTGGATGTTGAGATAGGATCACAAGAGAGGGGGTAAGGACAAAGTGATGCGATATTTTGTTTCAGTTGGACAACAGTCCACAATAACTGCTTCTCCTCTCTGCAGAATATTCCCTAACATGCACTGAGACCTGTTTCCTCTGTCCTTCTCTCCTTCCTCTCTGCCTTCGCCTTCATCATTTTCTCTTTTTTATTCTCTGTCCTTTCTTTCTGCTCTGTAGTCATCCTATTTCCTCGACAGATTCAAAGTCTCAGCCAATGAGATAGATGGAGTGTAGGCAGCTAGAAATGGAAAGGATTCCTGTGCTTCTGTGATTCACAGTCTCCCAGTGGGCCTTTAAACCATTTAACCCCTGTTGTCCAGACCCCAGGAAGAGGTGAGGCTGGAAGAGGTAAAAGAACTTGGACTGGAGTAGCAGGGGAGGCCCTGGAGGAAGGAGCAGGCATCATCCTCCAGCAAATGGGCAATCCATTAGTCCAAACTCCTCATTTTAAAATTGAAAAAACTAAAGTCTTTGCCCATTTTGAATAAACCAGATAAGAAATTATACAGTATGAAGGAACATTGACACCACTTAGAAATAGTAGGGTGTCAAGATGTGACTTGACTCTTGTTAGTTTTGTGACTACAAAGTGAAAACAATTATATCAAAAAAATTGTTTTAGGGATGATAAAAGTAATTTATATTTATTCATCCAAAAATACTTATTAAGGACCTACTATGTGCCAGATACAGTGTTGAAAGATGGGGACTCAGTGGAGATCAACACAGACAGGAACCTGCCCTCATGGGAATTAAACTCTAGTGGGGAAAACAGCTCATTAACAAATAATTAAGTGGAATCTATGGTAGGTACCATGAAGCAACATAAAGCTGGGAAGAAAGATACGAATACTAGCATAGTTTTCTCTCTTTGGGATGACTGCCTTATACAACTCCGGGGAATGCCTTTAGCAAGTAGTGGCCCTGGATCTTCCCCCATTGCACTCTTGCCTATTCCACTACTAAAACTTAAGTTTTTGCTTGCTTTAGTCTCTAAGTCTTCATTATGATCTTGCGCTATCTTTACTCCCAACTCATCATGTGTCAACTTTGCTTAAATTAGCCCAAATTGTTCTTGCCTCTAGGTTGATGCAAAGCAAAGCTGTTAGTGTGCCTGGAATGCCTTTCTTTCCTCTCTGAGCATGAAGATATCTTATTCATCTCTCAGGTCCCTCCTTAAATATCACCTAGGAGATGGGCCTTCCTCAGCGCTGGATGGAGTGCTGGATGGAGTAGACAGAGTTACAATCTCAATAGATTCTATTTGAGCAAAGATTTGAAGGTGGTAAGAGAAGTCGTCAAGTGCTTATCTGAAGGAAGGATCATCCAGATGAAAGGAAAGGCAGAGGCAGAGGCAAAGGCTGTGGTGCTGAAACTGCTCATGTGTTTGAGATTTAACATGAGGCCATGTGGCTGGGCCAGAGGGAGCAGCAGGTGTGGAGTAGGAAGTCAGATAGGCGACTGACCGACTGTGCAGGGCCTTGTCATTGTCAGGACTTTCTTCGGTACTGGGTGAGGTGAGCCTGGCAGGGATTGGAGGTGGTGGGAAGGGACTGCTTTCTGGACGTGAGTTTCTGCATTGGTTGTGGAGTGTGAGAGCAAAGGAGGGGGCAGGAAGCTCTAACGAGTTTGGCCCCAGCACGGGGAGGCTGGAGCTGCCAGTGACTGCAGTGGGAAGAACTGTGAGGAGCTGGCCTGGGCAGGAGGACCAGGGTGGCATGTTGGACATGTGAAGCCAGGAGGCCTGTGGGCCATCCAACAGCGCTGTGAACTATGCAGCCCAATGTAAGCATATCTGAAATTAGGAGTGGTGGAGAAACAAAAAGAACAAGGATAGTTCATATTAACACAGTAATAATTTTGTAATTTTATAATTTTCAAATCATTAAAGATTTTACTACTTTCTTAACTACTCCAGGAGCTTGTGTCACATTCCAGTCACAGGGAGGAAACTGGGGGCCATGCAGGGTAAAGGTCAAAGCCTGCATGCTGGGACTCAAGTGCTTCTTCCCCAGCAGTGTTAGAGCACCGACTCTCAGGAACACAGAACTTGAAGAGAGTGTCTGGGTCGTGGACTGTGAGTCAGAGAAACCAAGCCAGGGGCATGCAAGGCAGCACAAGGCAGAGCAGGGGAACCCAGCAAGGGAGGCGGCAACACAGAGTGACCTAGAAAAGCCTGATGAACTGAGAGCCAGCCCACAGCAGTCCCCATGTGCCTCTGCGTCTTGGTCCACATGACAGACTCTCCCTCCCTTCCTTCCTTCCTCTCCTCTGGTGACCAGTAGCCAAAACATCACCGGCACGCTGCTGGCATCCAGCCTGCCAATTAGTTCAGGAGCCACTCCCTCTGACTGCCTCCTGAGCCTCAGATGTTACCTCCCCTGTCTCCCAAACACACCCCTCCAGCTCTGTCCTGCCTGCCCTGAATCTCTGGAAGGAAAACTGGCCCCGGGACCTGCCTCGGACTCTCTGGCTCCCCTCATCCAGCCCCTCCCTCCGCAGAGGACGGTATCTCGCACACTTTTATCTGCCATTTCTGGGCACCTTTGTGAGCGTCCTTGAAACTAGCGCTTGATAGAGTTATCCACGCCCATGTGAGGCTCCCCTGTCCCCTGGGTGGCATATGTGGCAGGAGAAGCAGGGAGGAGCTTCAAGGAAGCGGAGGAAAGGAACCTATAAGAGCTCTTGGGATGGCTTCCAGGAAGCTGTGAAGATAGAGCCATGCTGAAAGGAGAAAGGCAAAGGCTACAGAGAAGTGAACACTGAAGAGAAATTAGGCAAGAATAAGGCCTACAAAGTTAGAGGAAGGGAATGGGAGGGCAAAACAACAGCACCAGAAAGGAATGAGGAGGCCGGGCATGGTGGCTCATGCCTGTAATCACAGCACTTTGGGAGGCTAAGGCGGGCGAATCACCTGAGGTCAAGAGTTCGAGACCAGCCTGACCAACATGGAGAAACCCCGTCTTTACTAAAAATACAAAATTAGCCGGGCATGGTGGCGCATGTCTGTAATTCCAGCTGCTCGGTGAGGCTGAGGCAGGAGAATTGCTTGAACCCGGGAGGCGGAGGTTGTGGTGAGCCAGCACGCCACTGCACTCCAGCCTGGGCAACAAGAGCAAAACTCCATCTCAAAAAAAAGAAAAAGAAAAAGAAAAAGAAAGGAATGAGGATCAGGAGTTGGGGGGAGAGACATGATCTTACAGAAGGGGCTGGACCTGGGGAGAAGATTTTGTCAGAACTATGGAAAGTTTGATATGAGATTGAAGAAGGAGTGATAGTAATACTTTTTACATTTTTGGAACATCTTCATATATTTTATTTCATCATTCATTCATCATAGATATCATTACCCCCATTTTACAGATCAAGAAACTGAGGCTCAGAGAGGTGATGTGAGTTGCCCGAGATCACACAGCTAGTAAGAATGTACATTCTCCTCTATACCACAGAGCACCTGCTTCTGTATGTGGCATATTAAATAGAAAAATGAGATTAGACATTTAGAAGTTGAGAATTCTCATCCAACTAACACTTATGGGGCACTTTTTATGTGCCAGGCAATATGCTAGGCACTGAAGATACTAAGACACCCTGTTTTCAAAAGACTGACCTTCTGGTTAAGGAGTGATATGAATGGTGCAAACCAGATGGGGGGCGGGGCTGCCCATAGGCTGAAGGCTCCTCTGGGAGAGGACAGCTTAGAGAAGTTTTCACAGGGGCTGTCTGGGAAGAAGGGAACTACTTCCCCAGTGGATGGCAGAAGGGGATAGCAGAGGGTATTTCAGGGAAAAGCAAGCAAGCAGTGTGTGGAAGAGCTCCAAGGAGTTGAGATCCACAAAAGAGGGATGTGTAGGGAGCTGGGTGGAAAAGCTATAGAAATAATGGGAAGAACAGTGATATTAATTAAATTCATTATCTGTTTAAAACCATTGCATAGGGCAAGGCATAGTGGCTCATGCCTATAATCCCGGCACTTTGGGAGGCTGAGGCAGGAGGATCACTTAGCCCATGAGTGAGAGACCAGCCTGGGCAACATAGCAAGACTTGTCTCAATGAAAAAAATACTAAGTATTTTTAAAAGGCACAATACATAGCTGTAATAAGAGTTGAGGAGGAATCTTACAACTATAGTGTTACAGGAGACAAAGGGTGTTTCTCCATTATGTTGCGGTGATGGGAACTTAAATCTTAAATGAGATAAGGATATATTTGAGTCTTCCTATATGCCAGATGGCATGCAAAATGGTTTTATATACATTATGTAATTGAATTCATGTAACGGTTAAAAATAGTGAAGATGACCTATTTGGGTTGACATGAGAAGATCTATAAGATCATGGTTAAAAGAAAAAGTGCAGAACATTATGTGCTATAAATTGTGATCCATAGTAAAGAAACACATACAGGGGAAGGGTTTTGGTTAGAGGGAGTACAGAGCCAGGGCAGCCAAGAGAAGGAGGTGTGTCTGAGCCTGGCACAGGCTGCGTGCCTGGGGTTGCTGCTGAGAGGGATATGAAGCTTGTCATACTGAGGGCATAACTCAATCCTATTACATTAGGCAAGTCTCAGAGAGTTTTCAAGTGGAAGTGAAACACACTCTGATGACACAGGTTGTAGAGATTGTTCTGTCTGCAGGTGGAGAATAGATTGGAGACAGGAGGAGAGCAGTCAGGTAGGAGAGACCCGAGGGGGTGGACAAGGCTGGCCCCTGGAAATGGAGTCGAGGGAGAGGAAGCAAGGGTGAGAAATTCGGCTGAGGAAGTGAGTGGGTGACAGATCTTCACATGGCTGGTTGGGGGGGGGGGGAAAGGAACACAGAATACAATTAGATTATTTTCAGGATTTTAATCGCAGTTATACATGCAAATAAAAAGTCAAACAAGTAGATGAGTTAATTTTTTTAAACGGCAGCCCTCACCCCCATCTCCACTACTTTCAACTCTTTTAGCTGTTTTGGCGTTCACCTTCACATCTGTAAATACAAGGATGATATTATTACTATTTACTCTTCTAATTTTAGGCGTTATCTATTATTGATTTTCTGTTATGAAAGATATAACTTTTTCTTATAACCACAACCTCACTTGGTCCCACAAACACATATCCTCACTATTTCCACTGTCCCTGGTTTATAGCTATTTCAAAAATACATACATACATACACACACACACAAAAACACACACACACATATTTCTATGTGTATAAAACACAGATGTGTAAATACACAGAAACATGTCCTGAAGGATCAAATCAAAGTAGGATTCAGGAAGATCATAGCTAAAGAAGACTTTCGGCTGGTGCGGTGGCTTATGCCTGTAATCCCAGCATTTTGGGAGGCCAAAGTGGGCGGATCACCCGAGGTCAAGAGTTCAAGACCAGCCAGATCAACATGGCGGAACTCCGTCCCTACTAAAAGTACAAAAAATTGGCCGGATGTGATGGTGGGCACCTGTAATCCCAGCTAGTTAAGAAGCTGAGGCAGGAGAAGCCCTTGAACCCAGGAGGCTGAGTTTGCAGTGAGCTGAGATGCGCCACTGCACTCCAGCCTGGGTAACAGAGCAAGACTTCATCTAAAAAAAAATTTTTTTTCTTTTTTTTTAAAAAAGAAGATTTGAACCAAAAGGAAGAGAAGCACAAGACAAGAGGCCATGAAAAAGCAAGCCGCGCATTGTGTGAGTATGTGTGTGGAGGGCAGGGATGAGGAATATTTCAGAACAGAATCAATTCAGCCTTGTGCAGAAAGGAATAATGAAGGCAGGAGGCAGCAACTTCAGGGCTGTCTGATTTGAAGGAAATCTTAAAGGCTTTATCAGGAAAGGGGAATCACTAACAGTCAGACAGAAGCACCAGACTGAATGAAAAAAGATCACAGCCCCATATCCTTAGAGAGTGTCCTCAGAGACCTCAGGTGCCCAAGCATCTGCCATGCTGTTGATTTATTCTGCAGTGAGTCACTGGATCCCTGAAACTAGGGGCAAGGGTGAGATCATCACCCCAGAAGGCAGGGAGCAGAGACAACAAGGCCCTTGGGGTCCAGGGAGCTGAACCCGTCTGGTCAGAGGCCACTGTCACAAAACCAACAAAGAATTCATATCTAATAGGTTTTCCTCAGGGCTCAAATGAGTAGGTTTGGGAGTCACCGGGAGGCTGTGATACCAGGCAGGATGACAAACAAAAACAGCCAGCCAAGAAAACAAGCTTCAGAGTGTTTGCCCTGGCAGAACAAGGGATGTCTAGGTAGAAGCCTGAGAGAGGTCCCAACCAAGGCCACTGGCTCCTCTCTCCCCACAACTCAGAGCCACCAGGGACCTGGGCCATCTGTCCCCTTCCATGACCATGGAGGCTGAAAGTGTCAGCACTGTGACCTGGAATTATATGCCTGGACTGGAGAGGTGGACACCTTGGAAATAAACTCTAGACCCTCTATTTGAAAAGTTTTGTGGCTGGGAGTGGTGGCTCAAGCCTGTAATCCTAGCACTTTGGGAGGCCGAGGCAGGTGGATCACGAGGTCAGAAGATCGAGACCATCCTGGCTATGGTGAAACCCCGTCTCTACTAAAAATACAAAAAATTAGCCGGGCGTGGTGGCGGGCGCCTGTAGTCCCAGCTACTCTGGAGGCTGAAGCAGGAGAATGGCGTGAACCTGGGAGGCGGAGCTTGCAGTAAGTTGAGATTGTGCCACTGCACTCCAGCCTGGGCGACAGAGGGAAACTCTGTCTCAAAAAAAAAAAAAAAAAAAGCTTTTTGCATTGAGCAGGATTCTGCACGCATATATACACATGCCCCACTCCACTAATTCATCTTTTTCCCAATTCCCCACCTAAACCCTGAGAGAAAAAAAAAAAAAAAGAGCAGCCTCTGACATTCAGAAGTTGGCCTAACAGCGCTAAACCATGTTATTCACCTATTAGGCATATACTATATTACAGAATACCAATCTCAGACAAGTTTACTCTTAGACCTTGATAAAGTGAGACAATGTAAGGTTGCTTCATAAGTTTTTCTGAGCACAGACCCAAAAAAAGGTCACTGTGCCACCCACAAAATACCAAACACCCCTTCTCTTGGCTAACAGAAATATTTGCTACTTCTTTACCAATTATAGTTTTCCCCTCTTTTTGTCTTCCCTCCCTATAGAAAATATTTATTTGGATATTCATTCACAGAATGCTCTGCTTTCTAGCAGCATTAATCTAGAGCAAACCCCCACTTCCTTAGACTTTTCACCAAATCACCTAACCAAAACCCAAATCCTATCACAGCTTTTTTCCTAACACTCTTATTGAGATGTCCCTCACTCCCCGTGGGGTACATTCTTCCTTGCTACAAGGAGTAATAAACTCAGCGTGTTTAATGACCGTTATGTTCCGGGGGGTCTTTGGCTGGAAAATACGGATAACACTCAGTGTTCTTTGCTTCCTTCTTAACCCTCTGGGATCTGCATTGAAGACCTGGCCCCATGTTGTGTGGGAGAAGCCAGTACAAAGGCAGGAGGTGCTCTTAGAGAGGACAAAGCCAGTAACGCATTCACTCAACAAATATTTATGGAGCACCCACACGTGTCACAGACTGTTCTAGGTGCCAAGGACAATAGACAAATAAAGCAGGATCCCTGAATTTTCAGGAAGCTCTCAATCGGAGTAGAGGTGAGAAACACACATAAACAGATCACCTTGATTTGTGGAGATTAGTGCAGTGATCAAGCTAAGCCCTGGGGACTGCTGTGTGCTCATAGTGGTGGTGCCTAAACTAGTGTCGGAGACAATGGGGGGATCAAGAAAGGCTTTCAGGGAAGGAGGCATTTGAGGCCCTGGAAGGCTGGAGACAAGCTAAGAAAAACGAACAATGAAAGCGGATCAGGGAGATGTAAACAGTGTGGTGAGTGGGGAATTTTAGGCAATTTGAGCTTTTTAGAGTGAAAAATGGGAAGCAGGTCGGGGCAGGGGTTAGGCTGAAGGCATGCCAATGTGGAGTTCAAGCTTTATCCTTTAGAGAAGGGGGGCATTACTGAAAGTCCAACAAGTTCTAACATGACCAGATTCTATTTTTAGAAATCATTTGAATATCTGCAGCTTACTTTAAAATACAAAAAATTATAAGATGAATAGAAGGATGAAGGAATGGATCAATGGAAACATATTTGATAAAGCAAATATAGTAAAATGCTAATGATAAAATCTAGGTGGTGGTATTTGGATGGTCACTGTAAAATTCATTCAACTCTTCTGTCAGAAGATTTTCAAAATAAAATTTTAGAAAAACATAGACTTTGGCCTGGGTAATGGAAGATGGATTGGGCAGAATAAGTCTGGAGGCAGGGAGATGAGAAAGTCAGCTGTTATAATCCAGTTGAGGGCTGATCTAGACAGTGCTAGGAGGAAGGTGGGTGGAGTCCTGTGGTAGGCGCTAACATCAAGGAGGTTGGGGCCTCAAGGACTGTGAGAATGAGGAAGAGAAAGAGTTGAGGATAACACCTAGGTTGGGTGACTGGGTGGGGGTTGGTAGCAACAATGACTCGAAAACAGGCAGCAGGAACAGGTCTGGGAAGGGGGACAAGATGACTTCATGACCCCAAAGTTTCTGTGGGAATATGCTTTGGGAGCTCGCAGACTCCTGCCTCCCCAAGGGGGCCACTCTGGTGGGGAAAAGGCTCAGTTCCATGAGTCTCCATCTCTTGACACTTGCCCCAGTTTTCACTGGATTTCCCTAGGAGTGGAGTGGCTCTTACTCTCCCTCCCTAGGGAGCAACTCTTCCACCCCCCTAATGACTTCTCCACTCCTACCATGCTTTTTCCTCTTTTAGCTTTTGAAAACCATTTTTCTCTTTTCTTCAGTTTTCCAGGTCAGATACTCAAATTTGACCCTCCCTGGAGAATATATCCACTATCTATTTTCCCTTCTCCTCATCTTAGCCTCCCACAAGTGTTGCCCTTGGCTCTCTTTTCCAATAGCATTGTTTCTTTTTTATGTCCTCACTTTCCTGTGGGTGACAGATTATGGAGTTGTAGGTTGAATTGTGTCTGCCAAAGACATATTGAAGTCCTAGCCCCAGGTACCTATGTATGTGACTTGATTCAAAAATAGGGTCTTGGCCAGATGAGGTGGCTCACCCCTGTAATCCCAGCACTTTGGGAGACCAAGGTGGGCAGATCGCTTGAGCTCAAGAGTTTGAGAGCAGCCTGACCAACATGGCAAAACCCCGTCTCTACAAAAAAATACAAAAATTAGCCAGGCATGGTGCTGTGTGCCTGTAGTCCCAGTTACTTGGGAGGCTGATGCAGGAAGATCACTTGAGCCAGTGAGGCGGAGGTTGCAGTAAGCCGAGATCATGCCACCGCATTCCAGCCTGGGTGATAGAGCCAGACCTTGTCTCAAAAAAAAAAAAAAAAAAAGGCCGGGGGGAGGGGTCTATTCATCAAGTTTAAATGAGACCATATTGGATTATGGTGGGCCATTATAAGAAGAGGGAAATTTTGACACAGACACATGGGAGACGGCCATGTGAAAATGCGGTCAGAGATTGGAGTGAGGCATCTACAAGCCAAAGAATGCCACAGATTGCCAGCAAACACCAGGAACTAGAAGAGGCAATGAAGCATTCTTTCCTAGACTCTTTGGAGAGAGCATGGCTCTGCTGACACCTTGATTTCAGAATTCTTGCTTCCAGAACTGTAAGAGAATGTGTCCATTGTTTCAAGCCACGCAGTCTATGGTGATGTGTTATGGAAGCCCTAGGAAACTAATATAGCAGATAAGTGTGTGTGTGTGTGTGTGGGTCCGTCTGTCTTGCAGGGAAATACCATGGAAAGTTATTATTTGTTGTAACCATTTTATCATCTATTTTATGAAATTTTATCTTTTCAAGACAACTTTGCATATGCTTTGGGTTAAAAGACGTGAGTTTGAACATTCATACCATATTTGAAATATGGGAATGTAATGATACCTAATTTAAGCAGTGGTGAGAAGCAAATGGAATAATGTATCTGAATCCATTTAGTAAACTGTTCAACATTGTAAACATGGTGTTAGTAGTATCATAACTGTGTGAAGAGGCAGAAAACACTTTGGACTGAGGAATGGAAATCTAGGCCCTTGGCCAGGGTTCAGTATTCACTTGACTTCCCAGTCATAACATTGAATGAATGGCCAGAACACTCTTTCAGTAAATGAGCTTCTGAGAGGCTCCTAAAGAGGCGACCCCTATCCCTCATGGCTGAGAAGACTGTGGTCATAGTTCAAGGTTAAGATCCAGGTTGGAAGACCTCCCCAAATTTAAACCTTGCTACAAAGTATTCTTTCATTTATGTTGAACCCTTCCTTCATTTACATCCCTTTAGGAACCAGGCCCTGTACTGCTCAAGGAGGGTGGGGGAGTGGAATGAAAGTGAGTGAGATGCTACTTCTGTTCTCCAGGACCTCACAGTCAACTTGCAGGAAGTGCTGCAGGGAGATGGCTGTAGTGGCTTTGGGAATGTGCACACTTTTCCAACAGAAAGAACCAGGAACGCTGCATGGGGAAGGCTTCCTGGAGGAGGTGAGGTGGAGCTGGTCCACGAAAATTGAGTGGGATTTCCAAGACATCAGTCTTTTGCGGGAAAAGAGAAATTAGGGCATGGTTTTAATTTAGTAAATATTTATTAATCAAGTACCCCGTTCTAGGGTCTGTGCTAAGTGTCAGGGGTTGGTAGAGCCAGGAAGCATAAAATCAACTTAAGACACTTGGGAAAGATCTCCCTTTGTAGTAAGGAAGTTAAATCTGTATACAATGAAAAGAAACAAGGCAAAAGGCGCGAAGTCCATGACCATGATGAGGGCTGTGAGAATTGTAAATAGGGAATTTGGGCGGTCCTGGCTGATTCTGAATGAAAGTCCGGAGGGTCGTTGCTTTCGGGTCTCGACCTGCGTGTCCCCAGCCCTTGGTTGTCCCCTCCGCAGGGAGGTGAAGGCTGTTTATGTAATCGGCGGCGCCTCGCGGGCGACTGGGGGAACTGGCTGGGGGAGCCTGGCCAGGGCTGACTGCGCGCCCCTGGAATCCGCGCTCTGGGCGTTGGCTCGTTCCCGCCCCGACACCTGGGCCCGCCCTCCCGCTGCGCAGCCGCCCGCCGGGCAGCAGGGTGGTCGGGCGGGCGACTCCCCACGCCTCCTGCAACACCGCCTTCTCCCTACTGGAGCGAGGCGGCTGGAAAAGCCTAGAGACTCCTTGTCCCATCCGCCTCCCCAGTCCCCAGCCGGGCTGAAGGGAGGAAGAGGAAGGAATCCACAATCATCCCAAACAACGGCGTAAATCGTGGGTTTTACTGTCCAGAGGTAATTTCTTCTCTGTGTTTCCAACCTCCTCGCCCTTTTACTTTTTTGGGCTCACTCAGGAAACCGGAGCAGTCCTTCTCTGGGTTTAACTTCAGTCCCTCACATGGCGACACTAGGAATGATCAAGACTTTTGTTGCGGGTGGTGATGTGGGTTTGAGAGGAGGATACATCTGGCCCTGATTCATTTTGGTTTCTGAGTACTATGGAGAACCAGAAAAGTTTTGCGTATGTCGGTTTTCAGGATGAGGTTCAGATGGGTCAAAGCCCTGTGCAGGGCCACAGGGGCTGCAGGAGGTAAGATGGAGGAGGAGCCAGGGGGACAAGCCGGGGTCAGTGGTCCAGTCCCCTACGTCTGTCTTAACCAGGATGCAGCTGGATGCTTGCACGTGGCAGCATTTTTAACGTTTCCAGTCTTATCCTGTTACCAACTGTGCTGCAATGAACAGCCTAGTGTATAGCCTTTTAGTGTATTTGAGCCTTTCTTTTCGACCCAGGCATATTGTAAGGAGAGAGGAACTGAAAAATGAAGTATTTAAAGCAGGGTCAGAGAAATCAGCACTGGATCAGGAGGAAGCCCGAAGGGTGTAACCTTCCCATAGGGCTGCTGGAAGCCTAGCTTCAACCCTTCCAGCTGCAGCACATCCCAAAGTGCTCTGGTGGGGACGAGGAGCAAGTGAGGAGGAGATGCAGAGGAAGGCAAAGAACAACTCTAGGGACCCAGGGTGCCTTTGGAAAACAGAAGCTGGAAAAAGGAGATCTGCCCCAGGAAGGAGGCATGGAAAGTGTAGATGTGGGGGCTAGAGGTGGCGTCGTAGAAGACTACCTCTCCGCTCTCGTAATCCACGTGGACACCCACTTTGTTCGGACAGACCGGGAGATCCTCCCGGGAACCACTCTCGGTGAGCGCCGGGCACTCGGAGCCGGTGATGTGCAGCGCCCGGAAGCCGGTCAAGGACTCCACCTCCAGGAAGCCCCGCCTAGGAATCAGCTTCAAGGCCACGTCCAGCACGCAGGCCCCGCCCCCGGGCCCTTGGAGCCCCGCCCCCCAGGCGCCGTGGCCGTAGTAAAGGCCCAGCGAGCCCAGTACGCAGCGGAACCGGTAGAAGCGTCGGTGGTCTCCCGGCTTCTTCGAACTGCCCTGGGATGCGAGATCCAGAGTCACTATCTTTAGATCCTGGGAAAGGATGAGGTCCGGGTGGGCCGAGGCTGCGTCCAGTGTCACAGGGGCTGTGTGAAGATGAGGAGAAAGAAGTGGCCAACCCCGGGTCAAGATGTCCAAACCCTCTACCTTCTTCCTCTGACACCCGCTCCCCTCTCCATGAAGTCAGAAAGGCTTTCTCTTCCCAGTCACTGCCTTTGTGGTCCCCAGAGAAGTCTTAGGCCCGGCCCCGCGTCCTCCTCCTCAAAGTTAATCCCTGAATTTCACGATGTGTTGTTCTGTGGGCGCAGAGAGAAGTTCCCCATTGGTGGTGGTGGTGAGATCATTTCAACACCCGAAGATGAGACCATCTCTTCCTTGCCCTTTTCCCGTGGCCCCTAATTCCCATGTCTAAGACAAGAATTGAGTCTAGTATAAGAGATGTCGAGGCTCAGACTTTCTGAGCGCCAGTAATTTTCTAAAGTGGAGTTCCTCAAACACAGGGATGAGTGAAGTGTTGGAATACAAAAGGAGGACTAGTCATCCCCCGCCACACACACACACTTTTACCAGGATTCTACGTTCAGTCACAGTTTATTTAAAGCTAGAAGTGTCTCCATCCACCCATTACAGAGCCTTGCGTGGTGGTTCCAGTCTGTTAAATATTTCAGAATGGGGACTCGTTCTGTCTACTGATTTATCAAATCGCATTAATTAATTTCCCTTGCTGATATGAGGGGTTGGGAGAGAAGGGGGATGTGGGAATGTAAGGAAAAGCGAGAGTGGGCGGGCTTATGGGGTTTGACGGACTGTGACCCACTGGCGTTGCTCATCTCTGGACTTCACTGCTGGCTGAACTGGTGCCCTCGGTAAACAGCTGCTTAAAGAGTGCGGGGACTGCTGCAGGGACTTCCTTTTTCCACTAGGCGGCACCACAGCCAAAGTGATAAGAAGTCAAGCGTGGGGCGGGATGGCTGGAGATTGTGTTTTCCCCTCCTTTTGCTCAAGAACTCGTCCGTTCCTTCTCCAACTCTTCACCACCACCCCCGCCCCCATCTCCAATCTCAGTAGCCCGAGCTCTCCCCTTCTCCACTCCTTCGACCCAATTCCACTAAGTCAAGAACCCTGGTCGCTCTCAGTTACTCACTCGGCGCTACTCTTATGCTCCGAAGTCCGTGTAGCACCACCACTCCCCGTGTTCTCTGAGCTAGTTTGACTTGAAGGAACCTCACAAAACAAGCCCGGATCGCTGTCAGTCACTCACTCAGTGCCGCATGGAGCTCCTCGGACAGCGCAGCGCCAACTGTCTTTGTGTCCTGAGAGCTGGCTCCTTGACCAGAAATCTCAGCATAAGAGGCCAGGAGACACTGGAAGAGTGCCTTTCCCAGCAGAGGAGGCCCGAAACAGGGAGTGGCATGGCTGAGGAGGAGCGATTTGGTGGCCCCGATGTAGTTGTTCTGCCGCCTTTGCGGGAGAAGGAAAGGAGCAAAGAGGTCAGTGGGAGCACCTCAGCAGCAATCCTCCATTCCCAGACAGCACAGCTGAGCTCTACATACAGCAGGAGAGATGGAGGTGAAACTCAAGAAGGTACAACCAAACAAGTCGGGGCAGCCACTGTTTCCTGGCAGAGGTGTAATTTAGGGAGGAACTGAGGAAATGGAATAAATGAATTCATTCATTTATTCATTTATTCCATTTGGTGGAATTGGGTGGATACAGCATTTTGACCACCTGTAGACTTGGAGGTCCCTTCGTATTCAGAGACAGGACTCTTACCTGGAGAAGATGACTTGGGCTCTGAGGTTTTGTTCATTTTATGATTATTTTTCTGTAACAAGGCCCCTAGGAATTGGGGAGAGAAAACCAATTTGGTCTTGATAACCAGAAGCTGCAAATTAAAAACAAAAACAAGCACCCTGCCATCATCCATCCGAACAGTCAATGGTTCTCAGTGGGGCCTATTCCCCAACCAGGGGGAAGTGTGGAAACCTTTCAGGTTGTCTCAGTGACAACAAGAAGGGGGTTCTCTACTGGCTTATAGAGCTTTCTGGGGCCTGGGATGCTAAGCATTTAACAGGGCAAAAGTCACGGAGCTTCACAAAGACGGCCTTTCTAAACACGGGTAGCTCCTTTCATGGAGAAATGCTGATGGAATAGGATCCCCAAATCCTGCTCTCTGGCTTTGGCATGCATTGTGTAGTTTCTGGCTTTGGAGAAAGGAGTTCTAATTCTCTCTCTTTCACTTAATAATCATATGACCTGGATAACTTACCTCCCCTCCCGGAAGCTGCATGGACCTCACTGTAAGTTGCAGATAGTAACACCTACCTTGGAGGATAGTTGTGGGGTTTTGAAATATTAGATGTGCATATAGTGGTCCTTTAAGAAACGGTACTTCTACTGTTATTATCTTAGGTGGCAGAACCATCTCTAATGACTTTGGCACAGGCTGTTATTACAGTGGGTCTCCATCCCCTGAGCTGTCCTGACCTCACACCCAGAGGAGTTTGCCCAGAAACCTGGTGCCCTGTAAGGGCAGCGAATACTACAGAGGTGGAGCTGCCTCCTTCTTGTCCCACTTTTTCCTCCCTGTCTCTATGAGTGAAGAAAAACATTTGTAATTTTCTATTACTTCTGAATACTTCAAAGTTTGGGATTAGTCACTGTTTTGTGAGTTACCTTAGTTTAAAATAACAAAACAACAATATGCCTGTTCTCTCAATTGGCTGAGGAATGGGCATTCACTTCTATCTGGCCTTCATCTAATCATAGAGACACAATTCTTCCCCTTTTCTCACTTTCCCCAAATGGCAGGAGCAACCAACCGTCGTTTCTCACTTACAGCCCTTCATGTCATTATTATTAACGCTTTTGAAGAATCTGCTTTCATCTTTTTTCCTATCAGCCTGGAGGTGGTCTGGGGAATAAAGAATGGGATGAAATGGTGAGAGTCCAGAGAGGTTGAACAAAGAGCTCAGTATCACACAGCAAGGCACTGATTTGAAATGCCTGGGAGAAGTGGAAGCTGCATTTGTCTCTCATATTCTTATTGGACCAGGAAGGTATGAAACCCTTGAGAGATGCCCTTTCTGCTTTCCTGTGGTGGTTGCCTAGCCCAGCACTGTCCAGTATGAATGTAATCTGAGTCACAAATGTGAGTCACTTATATATTTTTAAATTTTCTAGTAGTCACATTTAAAAAGTACAAAGAAACTAGTAAAATTAACTTTAATTATATATTTTATTTAACTCAATATTCTCAAAATAATGTTATTTCAACATGTATTATAAAAATTATTGCTGTCTTTTACAGTCTCTTTTTACAACCAATCTTGTGAAATTAATGATTCTTCACATATGGCATGTTTGAATTTGGACTAGCTACATTTCAAGCGCCTGTCGGCACCTGTGGCTAGCAGCTACCAAATTGGACAGTGCAGAGCTAGCCCCTTTCTCACTGCCTGACAAAGGTAGGTGCTCAGGACAAAGAGAGCCTTGAGGCTTCACCCTTCAGCTTCAGAAGGCCTACTGTGGGGCCAACCCCCAGGAGCCAGGTGGCGTAAGAGGGAGGCCCCACTATCCTAAAGCCTGGATGGCAGTCCTGCCCTCTTCCCTATGAAAGAGGGCTTGAGAGGGGGAATGAAGACAGAGCTCCTGCAAGGGGAGGCCGAGTGCCTTCATCTCCCGGTTCACCCCTGCCGGAAATAGGAGCAGGGCATAAGAGACTCCTTTTGCAGGTAGAGGATGAGCCCAGAAGTTGGGGACAATGGCCCATTCCTGGCCTAGATTTCCTGTAGGGATGTTGGACTGAGTGAAGAGCTGTAGGGTAGAACCTCTAGATGGGGAGCTGCGTCTGGCCCAGCACCCTTCCCCCAGTGTCCTGCAGCCCCAAGACAGCACAAGACAGCCTGGGGCTAGGTAGTGAGACAAGCATGGGCAGCTTCCCTGAAAGCCACCAGCCCAGTCATGGGGACTGCTCAGGGGAGACTCTGGGGCCCTCTTAGGAGGGGTCTGCAAACCTAGAGCACAGGAAACACTGCCTGGGATCACTTCACCTACAAAGGCCTTTAGCCACTTCAGGGCCCAGCCACACCCTTCTCCATGTATGCGTTTCAGACCCAGTCACCCTGAGCAGGGAGAACCAACCCTCACAATAAGAACTGTGGAGATTGGACCTGTGTGTGGACCCCAGCACCTCCTGTATTTCCTGGGCTTTAATGGGGTCAAGTGGCCATTGTGCCTTCTTCTTTGGGGTAAAAATAAAATAAAGAGAAAAAAAAAGGAAATAGGGCCAGGTGGGAGTTGGAGGACTGTGTGTGTGTGAGTTTATGTATGTGAAAGAGGAAGAGAAAAAGGAAATACAGAGCAGACCGCACCAGTCTTGCCAACTCCAAACCTGATGAAGTGGAAAGGGCTGGGCTCCTTTATTGAAATTCCAAACTAGAACCAAACTATTCTTGACCTGAAGAGCCTATAAAGGTGCTGGATCAGGCCGGGCATGGTGGCTCACGCCTGTAATCCCAGCAATTTGGGAGGCTGAGGCGGGTGGATCACAAGGTCAGCAGTTCGAGACCAGCCTGACCAACATGGTGAAACCCCATCTCTACTAAAAATACAAAAAAAAAAAAACTAGCTAGATGTGGTGGCAGGAGCCTGTAATCCTAGCGACTTGGAAGGCTGAGGCAGGAGAATCGCTTGAAACCAGACGGCGGAGGTTGCAGTGTGCCGAGATTGCGCCACTGCACTCTAGCCTGGGCAATAAGAGCAAAACTCCATCTCTAAATAAATAAATAAGTAAATAAATAAAGGTGCTGGATCGACTGAGATCATGCCCAGTGGGATGGGAGGAGATGGATAAAACAGAGCAGTTACTGGACAAAAGAAAAACTCAGACAACAAAACTAAGAGCAAAACAAAACATGCTTTCCTGTTTATGTCTTCTGAGTGGAGATTCCTGACTGAATGGGTGGGGATCTTGGGGCATTGCCCTGGTCCTCCTTTTCCATAGTCCCAAGGGGAAGTGTTTGTGTATGGGGGGCTGGGGTGTGGAAGTGTTTGTGTATTGGGGGCTGGGGTGTAGGGGGGGGGGGGGGGGGGGAAGAGGGTGTGGAACTCCAGGTGATAATTTCAGAAGATTCCATCTAGCTGTCTTTATGCCCACCTTAGACCGAAACAGTCTTCACAGTAAAGGGAGTCCTTACAAATACCAACCCTTCTTCCTAGTTGCAAACACAGACAGGTCTATGAAAAATACCTGTCCGAACATTTAAAACCCAAGTCCTCCACTGCTGTTCTGCTGATTTGTTTCCCTGTAAGGCTGGAAGAGGGATCTCCCCAAAATGTCACTGATTTTGAATTTATTTTCTCTTCTTCTGTAGTCATGAGGAGACATCAGCATGTACCAGAGAAGGAGAAGCCAGAGATGACAGTCCCTGCCTGAGGCCATCTCTGGTCCACCAGACAACTTAGCACCGACTTCCCAACAGCCACTGCTCCGGGCCAGGTGTCCACCTGGGGAATAGGTCCAGGCCCTTTTTATGGCTCTCGGAGGAGTCAGGGAAGCAGATAAGTAACATATCACGAAGACAGAATGTAAGAAATGCCTGGGAGGAGGTATACTGATGCATGGAAAGTGCTCAGCCAGGAGCCTGGCGCTAGAAGGGCCCAGGAATAGTTGGCATGTACGAGTCATAGTTCCATTTCAGTGGAATGAGCAGGGAGAGAATCTCCTAGAAGTAGGTGACTAGAGAAAATGCAGCCTTTTCCTTACCTTTGAATTTTTTCATTCTCCCTGTGATGGAGTCATGTCTTGATTTTGCTTCACTGAGTTTTCTCTCCAGCTCCAGAGGAACAGGGGTTGGGTTGAGAAACTGAAACTCTTCACTCCTAGGAAGATGTGGCTGAGCGGGGTGGTGAGATCAGGGGCTGAGGTGTGGGAGAAGGAGGATCTGAGACATGGGGTTGAGAAATGAGGGGATGAAAACTTGGGGGTAGGACAGAGAGTGGTGGCTCACGCCTGTAATCCCAGCACTTTGGGAGGCCAAGGCGGGTGGATCACCTGAGGTCAGGAGTTTGAGACTAGCCTGACCAACATGGTGAAACCCGGTCTCTACTAAAAATACGAAAATTAGCCAGGCTTGGTGGCAAGCGCCTGTAGTCTCAGCTACTTGGGAGGCTGAGGCAGGAGAATCACTTGAACCTGGGAGACGAAGGTTGTAGTGAGCTGAGATTGCGCCACTGCACTCCAGCCTGAGCAACAAGAGCAAAGCTCCATCTAAAAAACAAAATAAACAAACAAACAAAAACCTGGGGGTTAAGGGATAGTGAGCTGGGAGTCCGAAGGCCAGGGCTAGGGATACGGGACAGGAGTGAGGTAGGGCATAGGGAGATATGGAAATGAAGATGGGAGATGGAGACAGAGAGGAGAGAAAAAAACAGGGTCAGGGAGACAGAGTAGGGGACCCAAGAGCTGTTCAGTTGAGCAAGGGGGCATTCAGGAAATAGTAGAATATGTGCTGAAGCAGCAGGAAGCCTGAGAAAACAGTTGATTTCTTTAACAACCAACCACGTGCTAATATGGTTGGCATAGGCCTTCCCTGGCTGCAGCCTAAATGTGTGAATGCAAAGTTAGAGGTGGGTGGGTATTTCTGAGAGAGGAATGTTGACTGCATTTGGATAGGTGTTGAGAATTGTATGTGGATGAATCAGTAGGCAAAATACATTTGGGCTGGCCCATCATACCTGCGCAAGACGACTTTGATATCCTAGAAGAGAAAGAGAAACAGCACAGCCTCAGCACTTGGCTGATTCCCAGGAGCCAAGGAGGAGGTTCACAGCCTGCCAGATGTGGGGCAGAGCAGGAGGAATAAGAACCCCTCTAAGTCTCTCTTACCCCATCCTCCTCCCCTCTCCTCACCACGGAGGGCTTCTCCAAGAAGCACCTGCTCTGCCAGTAAGCAGAGTATTTCGACCTCAAGAAGAACTGAGCGAAGAAGAGAAGAGTGAGATTTAGAAGATGAATTTGGCTCTGAGACTGAACAGGGGAGCACTGCTAGCCAGGGCAGGAGAAAGGCTAGAATGGCTTTGCATGATCTTTCTTAAAATAAATAAATAGGTTTTTGAACCTGTGGGAGAATAGGAGATGACTTGAGGAGGGATCACCTCAGCTTGTTTTAAGCACCAGCTGGACCTGCACTGTCCAATACGGTAGCCACCAACCACACATGGCTACGGAACATTGGGAATTCTGGCTAATTCAAATTTAAATTAAAAATAGAATCCGGGCACAGTGGTTCATGCCTGTAATCCCAGCACTTTGGGAGGCTGAGGTGGGCAAATCACCTGAGGTCAGGAGTTCAAGACCAGCCTAGCCAACATGGTGAAACCCCGTGTCTGCTAAGAATACAAAAATTAGCCGGGACCTGTAATCCCAGCTACTTGGGAGACTGAGGCAGGAGAACCGCTTGAGCCTAGGAGACAGAGGTTGCAGTGAGCCAAAATCGCGCCACTGTACTCCAGCCTGGGCAACAGGGCGAGATTCCATCTCAAAAAAGAAAAAATAAATAGAAGAAGTGTAAAATACTTTTTCCATTAAACACAACTTTATTGGTTTGGTAGGACTATATTTTACTGTAACAATCAACGATTTAGCATCCGAATTGAGATGTGCCAAAGTGAAAAATATACACACAATTTCAAAGACTCAGTGTAAAAAAAAAAAAAAAAAACCGCCACCAAAAACCCGGAATGTGAACTATCTCATAAATACTTTTAAAATATTCATTACAGGCTGAAAGGATAATATTTCAGATATATTGAGTTAAAATATTTTATTAAAATTAATTTCACTTTTATCGTTTTAATGTGGCTAACTGGAAAAATTTGTAATTCCATATGTGGCTGAAATTACATTTCTAAATCACACATGTGGCCAGAATTATATTTATAAATTATATTTATTACATATGTGGCTCACATTTTCATTCTAATACATGCGGCTCACATATTGCTATTGGACAGCACTGGGCTGGAGGTAGGATGGTTGGGGCAATCTCAGGTATTCTGCCAGTGGTCCACGCTCTGACCTGAGACTAGGGATGGGTTGCTACCTCTCTGCAATTCTGCCCCCAAGGGACTCACCTCCAGCAGCTGCCTGGGTGGCATGTTCTGCTTGGTCTTTAGGGGATCAATGAGCTTCTTGAGATAGTTCAACTGTGGCTCAGTGGAGGCTACAGTGTTTCCCCGCTTCAGCTCCCTCATAACCCAGCCAGTAAATCTGTGACAGCAGGGAATTCTTCTCCTCCTCTAGGACTTGATGCAGATTAATTTATGGTTTATCACTTGCCTTCAAGGAAGTGTCTAATACATTTCCAGAAGGCTTTTCAGTTTATAATCTTTCACATAGATTTTATTTCTTTCACACATACAGGAAAATAGGTAAGTGGGGTCACAATGTCTTCATTTTCCCTCTCTCTCTCTCTTTTTTTTTTTTTTTTTTTTTGAGAAAGGCTCTCACTCTGTCACTCAGGCTGGACTGCGGTGCACGATCACGGCTCACTGCAGCCTCAACCCACCAGGCTCAAACAATACTTTCATCTCCCAGTCTCTCTAGTAGCTGGGACGACAGGCCTGTGCTACCACGCCCGGCTAGTTTTTTTGTTTGTTTGTTTTTAGACACGAGAGTCTCGCCATGTTGCCCAGGCTGGTCTCAAATTACTGGGCTTAAGCGATCTTCAGCCTCCCAGAGTGCTGTGATTACTGGCGTGAGCCACCGCGCCCGGCCAATGTCTTCCTTTTCTAATTGGGGAATCCGCTGAGGGCGCAACTGGGCCTTAAAAACCTGTACTTGGGATTCTAAGGGTTTTCCGTGTCCCACCTCGTCTGCAGATGGAGACTGAGCAGTCAGCCCGCTGTGATAATGAGGCCGACGCGGGAGGTGATGCCGCCTGGCGGGTCATGTGCTGAGGCGCAGAGGAGAGGACATGGCCCAACTTGCCGCCCAGGCCCTCTGTCCCAGTCTGTTCCTCTGGCGCTGTGTTCCGCTCTGCGCCACTCTTTATCACTGGATCTTTTTCTGAGGGGTCAGTGTAATAGGGGATTCCAGGAGCTTTGGCAGAGATGTTTCTGCTTCCAGAGATGGTGGGATGGAGTTTTTCTTATGTGAAGACCCGGACGCTGTGTACACCTTGTGCCTTCACTTGTACTGTCTCCTCCTTTTGCTGCAAGACTTGGATCTGCTCCTGCGGAGAGAGGGCCGTTTGGGCAGGCTGTGCCTGGAGATTTCTGGGCCTCATTAAATCCTCCTGGTCTCTTAGGAGAGTGGGTAACACTCTCCAGGTGAGTCCTTGTGTAATTATTAAGGACCCGCCGTTCTCAAGCTGGTGGGGAAAGGGGTTGCTGGGAAGGGAGAAATCTGGAGCCTGAGTGACCTAAGTGACCAGAACATGGTTATTTATGACTAACTAGGACTATGGAGGGTGCTTTGGAATGATCAAAGAACTCCTACAAACTTCCCTTCATCTGTCTTACCAACAACTTAAGAGAGATGTTTTGTTTTTGCCATTTGAAAGGTGAGATACCTGAGGTTCAGAGAGGTAAAGTGATTCCTTGCAGGTTGTACAGTAAACTCACAAGACGGGACTTGAGCCCAAACCTTCTGAGTCAAATTTTCACATCCTTTCCATTCTCCATTGTGCCTTGATTTAGAGTCAGCAGTTCCCCAGACTCAGCTCTTTGAACCCACTGTGCCTGACTGCGAGCTGCCCACTCAAGCCCAAAGCGGGGGGCAATGAGGTGCAAACCCTCGGTGGGAAGGTAGCGGTTTCCGGGGCCTCACTGAACTCCTGGGCTGATGGGGGAACCTCAAATGCCTACCTGATAATTCTGCGCAGCTTCTTCGATCAAGCTGACATTATGGGATTTGTGGTCCTTGGATTCACGACACACAAAACAGAGGAACTTCCCATCATCCTTGCAGAAATAATAGAACATCTCCTGGTGCTTTGGGCATGTAGGCTCTTTCCTTTTGGACTGCACCTCAGAGGCTTGTAGAGCTTGGATTTTCTCCACCAGATTCGCCAACAGCCACTTGAGCCTGATTGTGTTCTTCCTTACGGAAGTTTTGCAGAGGGGACATTTGAAAAATCCACATGATGTTTCCCCACTCTGAGTGATGCATTTGAGGCAGAAATTGTGCCCACAGTCGATGGTGACAGGCTTCTGCAGAATGTCCAGGCAGATGGGGCAGATCACTTCCTCTCGCAGTTTGTTCACAAACTACCCACTGGCCGTGACAGAACAGCAGGGCTGTTTCAAGACTGTAGGAAGCTGTGCCAAGTCTGTAGGAGTCCCGGAGTCCAATGTGGATACTGTCTCTAGGATAAAGGAGAAGGGAGTCAGAGAAGGTGGAGGTTAGAGGTTCTGCCAATTAGTTAGAAGAGCAGAGAGAGAGGAAAAGAAGAGGGAGGAAAAAAATAAAGAAATGATAGAAAATGGTAAAATTTAGGATCTAGAAAATATTATAAAAAGAGGAAAACAGATGGGCAGTCCTACCTTGCTACCTCTTAAGAACAAATGGATATTTTGAATGTGTAATAGGCTGCTTATAAAGTGAGATAAGTTGTCCTGAACTTTGGACTAAAGGTATGTTTGTATGGTGGTTGACTAAGATCAGAATGACCGGGACACCTAACACCACTCACAGGGGATTTCCCAATCAGCTCTGAGTAGGGAGTGGAGGGGTGGGTGGTGATGCCTACTGAAAGGTCACAGCCAGTTCACTGCAATGCTTTGAGTATCTTGTATGCAAAGTTCAAGCATTGGTGGAGCATCTGGAAAGTAAGGGAAGGGCAATTCTCTACCTCAGGTACTTTGGTTCCTCACAGAATTTTGTGAAAACGTGGAGGTTATCATCACCTACCTTGGGGAATTTCCAGTCACAGCGCCAACCAACCACTCCCTAGTTCAGTAGGAGAGGCAAGGAACTTCCTTTCTGAAAAGTTGTTCTTTGTTTTTGTACTTTGCTCTTGCCCCGGTGATCTTCTGCCTCCCCACAGCATCTGTAGTAGTCTGTCCTCTGTTGATTTTTTCTCTGTACGTCTCCAGGATGCTGGTGTCTCCACGCCCATTCTTTGCTTTGCCAATTCTGTCTATATGTGCTTCTCCTTCCTTCTTGGTGCTTCTCTGATCCCTGACTTGCCTTCTCCTATGGCTTTTGTTCTGACTAGGAATATATCAACCAGTGTCACATACATTCCCTTCTGTACATTCATGCCCTAACCTTCCCTCCTTGCCTCTTGTCTTAAAAAAAAGGGTACTTCCTCCCTACCCCTTCCCTTAGTATAGCTTCCACCCTCACCTCCCCACTCTCCATTATCAGCTGTCTGTCCCCAACAAGAAGTACACCATTAATTTTTATCTGATCTTAATCTTAGTCAAACAGGGCTTGTGGATGATTTTGTAATAATAACCAGAGTGATCATACACTCTGCTTTGCCTGGAACCATCCTGGGTTTCACTTTGTCCTGGTGTAATTATTAATAGCACCTCCTTTCACTTTCAGAAATGTCCAGTTCGGACTATAAATTACGTGGCTCCCCTTATAGCAACTGCCATAAACCAAAGACTTTCAGAAATGTTATATCTCCAGACCTTTCTGTTTGTTTGCTTTCGGGTTAAATTAAAACAGCCTAACATCTGTAAATTGTTTTACTTACACTCCTAAACTGCCGGCCCCTAGAAGCATAATTTAACTTTTGACAGGTTTCGTTTGACTGGCATGATGATTTAGAAAATAATAATAATGTAGATGCCTTTAGAGAGAGGGAGGCTATGTTCCCCACCACTCTCTGCTATCTCACATCTCCTGGGCCCTTGAAGGCATTTGACATTATGACCCTGATTTATAGATTTATTTTGCTTATATTACCTCATTTAAGTCTCACCTGTGAGAAATTATCTTTATCCTTTCTCAAACAAAGCAACTCGGTGTTCTTCAGAATCACTTGGAAAAGTTGTTAAAATTCAGAGTTGCTGAACTCCAGCAGAGACTTTCTGTTTCAACAGGTCCTTGGTGGAGCCTGATGATTGACATCTTAAGCCAATTCTCTGGAGATGCTGATGCTCCTGATGGGGGCTCACACATTGATAACCCCTGGTTTAGAGACACTACTAATTGTTCCAGCTCATCCAGCTAATAATTGACAGATCTCAGACTTAATTCCAGGCTTCCTATTCCATATTAAGTCTTCTTTATTCTTTCTTGTTTCAGCATTAATGAAAACAAATAGCAATCTTTAAAAATAATAAACAAATATTTTAATAGAACATTGGTATTTCAATGAAGCTGGGCAAGCCAGCAGAGAGAATGAAAATACTCATATGAACACCACTGGAGAGTTTCAAACAACTATCACCACACAGGTACTGATGGCTTCATGAGGAAAGAAATTTAGACATAAAAAGGGAGAATCTATAGTGTTTCAAAGGTGCTTTACTGTCTCAGAATTATTATTGTTATCCCGGGTTATCCATCCACTGGACTGAATGGATATATATATATTTTATATATATATATTATATATATATTTTATATATGTATACACACATACACACACATATATACATATATATACACATACACATATATTTTTTTCTTCTTTTTTTTTTTTGAGACAGAGTTTCACTCTTATTGCCCACACTGGAGTGCAATGGCATGATCTCGGTTCACTACAACCTCTGACATCCAGATTCAAGAGATTCTCCTGCCTCAGCCTCCCAAGTAGCTGGGATTATAGGCACCCACCACCACACCCAGCTAATTTTTTGTATTTTTAATAGAGACGGGGTTTCACCACGTTGGCCGGGCCAGTCTTGAACTCCTGACCTCAGATGACGCACCTGCCTCAGCCTCCCAAAGTGCTGAGATTACAGGCGTGAGCCACTGTGCCCAGCCCTTGAATGGAAATCTTAAACTCTTAGTAGGCTCAGTAGTCTGAAACCAAAGTCTCCAATTTGCAAGGGCTAGGGTCTTGAGAGAGTTGGTACTGTGTTAGTTCCAAAGGACTTCCAAGCCAATTCTGAGGCATAGAGTTTATAAAAATTAGCCATAGAAAAGGAAATGATGCAGAGCTCTAATGCACATGAGACAGCTGTCACACACAAGAAAGTAGACACAGAGCCATGCAGCAGCAGGTGCACAGATCTGGAGGGGACCAGCCAAAACTAATGGGATAAGACACCTTTTCAGAGGCCAGTGAAGGCCAGAGGCAGCTCAGTTGTCAGACTAAACAGCCCCACCATGTTACACAAGCCTCCCTGCCTCAGGATTCCAGCTACAGAAGCTTCCCCGGCCTCAGGGTTCACATTTCTGGCCCAATGTGAATTGGTAGCATGTCTATGGAGGAAAATAATGTGATATGTTTCAAAACTACAAATGCTCGTTCCCTTTATCCCAGAAATTCCACCTCTGGGAAACTAGTCTACAGATATACTCACACATATAAATTTATTTTGGACTTTGTGGTAATGTTTGCATTAGCAAAATATTAGAAAACAACCTAAATGTACATCAGTATGGAAATGTTTAAATAAATTATAGCCCAGCTTTATAATTGAATAGAAATAAAAAAGAATCAGGGAGTTCTTCATTTACAAATGGAAAATACGACCAAGATACGTGGTTACGTGAAGAAAGAAAAAAACAAATAATGCAGAAAAATGCATGTACTATGCTACCATTTGGGTAGAAAAAATATACTTATTTTCTTGAATATCCATAAAAGTTCTTTCTGGAAGGATAAGAATCTAATAACTAACAATGATTGTCTGTAAGGAGAGGGACTGACTAGCCGGGGAACAGGGGTGGAAGAGAGGCTTTTCTTTGAACAATATATTACATTTTGTGAATTTTTAATTGTATAAATACATTGTTTTTTCTTTTTTTAATGCTTTTTACATTATGTTTTTATTAAATAGTAAATCAAAAAAATGAACAGAGAATGAAATGGAAATTTGCAAAGCAATAAAACCAATTAACCAATAAGTATATGAAAACAGCAATCTTGAAAATGCACGCTGAGCTCATTGGCTCGTGCCTATAATCCCAGCACTTTGTGAGGCCAAGGCAGGCAGATTTCTTGAGGGCAGGAGTTCAAGAGCAACCTGGACAACATGGTGAAACCCTGTCTCTACAAAAAATACAAAAGTTAGCCAGGCATGGTGGCACGCACCCACAGTCCCAGCTACTTGGAAGGCTGATGCAGGAGGATTGGGTGAGCCATGACCATGCCGGGTCTGCAGTGAGCCGTGATCATGCCACTGCACTTTAGCCGCCCTACTGCACTCCAGCTTGGGGTAACAGAGGAAGACCTTTTCTAAAAAAAAAAAAGAAAAGAAAAGAAAAGAAAAGGCCAATTAAAGTAAAATAAGATATCATTTTATATCTTAAGTCTGGAATATCAAATATAGCCAAGGACATAGAGAAATAGGTACTCCTATACCCTACTGGTGATAGTATAAATTACAGTAATTTAAAAATATTTAGTAGAATTTAAACAGTGTACTTTCATTTCAAGGTTATGTAATGATAATGATGATGATGAAAATACGACTACCAGCAAATAAAAGTTAAAATTTCTTGAATGCTTACCATGTGCCAGGCACAGTCCCAAGCATTTTGCATATTAACTCATTTATATAGGGAAGTATTATTATTCCCATTTTGAGGACAAGTCAATGGAGGTCAAGAGGAATTAAGTAATTTGCCCCAAAGGTCATTCAGCAAGTAAATAGTGGAATGGGGACTTGAACCCAGGTAGCCTCTTCAGCCTCCTTACGCCCTGTGTGATTCGGCCCCTCTAGAGAAAACTTTGCACATGTGCACTCAGAGATGCATGTAACAGTGTTAAGTGTAGTATTGTTTATAAAAGCAAAATACTGAATAAATACTATATCAGGGTTTTTCAATTCCAGCACTTGTTGACATTTTAGGCTGGATAATTCTTTGGTGTGGGGTGCTCCTGTGCACTGTAGGATGTTTATCAGCATCCCTGGCCTCTACCACTAGATTCCAGTAGCACTCCCATCCCCCAGTTGGGACAAACAAAATGTCTCCAAGCATGACCAAATGTTCCTGGGGGACAAAACCTCTGGGGGAAAACCAGTGATCTGTATGTAGTTCTATTGCTAGGTCTCAAAATGGCAATGAGTATGCAATGATTTACATACACTTAGAAACACACAATACTTCATATAGTCTGCAGTTTCCATATGTGTGATAGAAGTTTAAACACAAGGTCTGAAAGGATACATACTAAATTTATGGCAGTATTCACTTCTGGGAGGAAAGAGAGAGACAGAGAGAGAGAGAGCAATGGAACTAAGAAGAAAACTAAATGGACAGAGGGAACCTCAAATTTATCTGTAAAATTTAATTTTCTAAAATCTGAGGCAAACATAGCAAAATGTTAATTCTAGGTTGTGGTTATAAGGTGCTTGTTATATGATTTTCTATTATTTTCTATATTAAGTTTTTCCAAAATAAAATATTTTAGTCAAAACAGGAAAACTGTAGAAAAAGAACAATGGATAGAAATAGAAATAGAAATTCAAAGGCATTTTAAAATAAATTATAAAATTAAGAAAAAGTTCAACTCCTTCCCTACTACTCAGGAAAATACAAATAATGAGATACAAATACAAAAATGAGATAAACTTTGTACTCATCAGATTGGCAAAATTTTTCAAAAATGTCCCGAGCTGACGAGGATGTGGAAAAATGGGACACTTCATACGTTGCTGGTTGGAGTGTGAATGGGCACTATCTTTTTCGAAAGCCTCAAGGCAAATGACTTAAAGTGCATTTGAAGTGTGACTAGAAAGAATATTATAAGAAAAGTAAAATGCACATGGGATTTCAAAAGGATTTTTAGGCTTCAAGATAAGTCAGGGACGGTGGGGTCGGAATGAAGTCAAGGGACAGCTTACACAGAGATACCCTATAACCAGTCTCCCGACAAGAGAGCTAGATTTTATTTAGTTAAAAATAGAAATTCGAAACTGGAGGTAGTAAAAACAGGGCGTTTTTTTCTTTCTTTCTTTTTTTTTTTTTCGAGACAGAGTTTTGCTTTGGTTGCCCAGGCTGGAGTGCAATGATGCGATCTTGGCTCACTGCAAACTCCGCCTCCCAGGTTCAAGTGATTCGCCTGCCTCAGCCTCCCAAGTAGCTGGGATTACAGGGGTGTGCCACCATGCCTGGCTAATTTTTGTATTTTTTAGTAGAGACAGGGTTTCACCGTATTGGCCAGCCTGGTCTTGAACTCCTGACCTTGTGATCCATCCACCTCAACCTCCCAAAGAGACCAAAGTTATTTTTCTTTTTCTTTTTTTCTTTTTTTTTTTTTTTTGAGACGGAGTCTCACTCTTGTTGCCCATGTTGGAGAGCAATGGCCCGATCTCGGTTCACCGCAACCTCTGCCTCCCAGGTTCAAGCGATTCTCCTGCCTCAGCCTCCCGAGTAGCTGGGATTACAGGCATGCACCACCTCGCCCGGGTAATTTTTTTGTATTTTTAGTAGAGATGGAATTTCTCCATGTTGGTCAGGCTGGTCTCCAACTCCGAACCTCAGGTAATCCGTCTGCCTCGGCCTCCCAAAGTGCTGGAATTACAGACATGAGCCACTGCACCCAGCCAAGACCAAAGTTGTTTTATTACTTTTTTAAATTTATTTATTTATTGATTGATTGATTGATTTTTGAGGCAGAGTCTTGCTTTGTTGCCCAGGCTGGAGTGCAGTGGTGCAATCTCGGCTCACTGCACGCTCAGCCTCCCTGGTTCACACCATTCTCCTGCCTCAGCCTCCCGAGTAGCTGGGACTACAGGCGCCCGCCACAGAGCTCTGCTAACTTTTTTGTATTTTTAGTAGAGACGGGGTTTCACCGCGTTAGCCAAGATGGTCTCTATCTCCTGACCTTGTGATCCGCCCACCTTGGCCTCCCAAAGTGCTGGGATTACAGGCGTGAGCCACCGCGCCTGGCCCAAAGTTCTTAATGTGCAGAGGAAGCCTTCAGGTAGCAGGCTTCAGAGAGAATAGATTGTAAATGGTTTTTATTAGACTCAAAAAGGGTGCCAGACTCTTAGTTGATTATCTCCTGGACCTGAAAAAAGAGAAAAGGAGATTCTCTATAGAATGTAGATTTTTCCCCCACGAGAGACGACTTTGCAGGGCAATTTCAAGATATGGCAAGGAAATATATTTGGGGTTAAAATGTTTTGATTTCTTTCCTTATTTGTTATGTTATGCCAGAGCCAGTTTGGAAAGTAGGCCACATTATATAGGGTTAAATAAAACCCCTCTGATGAGACTCTACTGTTTGTAGAGCATCACTCCCCAGGCCACTTAGGTAGAAATTTGGGCAAGAGAAGGAAAAAAGTCAAAGTCCTTAGGGTTAAAATAAGCCCATCAGAGTGGGCCTTTGTCTAATCTGACTGGTGTCTTCATAAGAAGAGATTTGGACACACAGAGAGGCACGAGGGATGCTCCACGTGAAGACAGACCTTGTGAGGACGCAGTGAGTAGACGGCCGTCTGCAAGCCAAGGAGAGAGGCCTCACAAGCAACAACCTTGATCTTGGACTCTCAGCCTCCAGAACTTTGAGAAAATAAATTGCCGCTGCTAGAGCCACTCAGCCTGTGGTACTTTGTTATGGAGGTCCTGGCAAAAGAACACACAGATGAACTCCCATATCACTGCAGAGCCCACCTTCCATCCCCCCAACCCCAGATCAGAGTTTCCAGCTCTTCACGAGGGGTCTCCCGACCCTTCCACCTCCTACTGGATGGAGCATGCTCATCTCCTCTTCCCTCTATTCCAAACTTCAGTGCAGGCACTCCACAATCCTGCAGCTGCAATGTGAGCCAGTTTAGCCCCTCTGGACTGTATGTGGGCAATATATACCAAAATCATTTTTAAATGCACCTAAGACCTTTTGGCCCAGCAATTTCATGTCTAAAAATTTTCCCTAAGTGAAGCCATCCTCACAGGGTTAACAATCATTCTGGACAGAAATATAGTTATAATTAAGCCTTAATCAGGCTGCACTTTGACTCACTGCCTTGAAACCAAAAGTTATGTAACACTAGATACTGACCAGTCATATCCCCGTTGTTGCTATACGTAGGATTTCTGACATAAGAATCAGCCAAATCAGGAGGATTGCTTGAAGCCAGGAGTTCGCGACCAGCCTGGGCAACAAAGCAAGATCCCAACTCTACAAAACAAAATTATTAAATTAAAAACAATTTTTTTAAAGAATTGCTTAAGCAGATCCTGAATTTCAGCAGAACAGATGATGACAACTAGTTTAAGACCTCCACGAAGGAACTGTTTTCTCAGCATGGTAATACAGCTTCTTCATCTCCCTGTCCCATGACTTCACCCTGCACTCTTCAGCCAATCACTTTGGTCCACTCCAAAATCTTTAAAATCTCTAGCTCCAAATTCTTTGGGGAGATGGATTTGAAGTTCCCTTCCATGTCCTCATTTGGTGGCCCTACAATTAAACCTCTTTCTCTGCTGCAACCAGGTTTCAGCTGACTGACTTGCTGTGCCTGTTGGGCAACAAATCTATTATGGTTACATAAGGAAATAATCAAAAGCATATATAATCGAGAAAAGAAACCAGAAGGATAATTTATTTGTTCATTACAATGGATACTTATTACTATGTGTCAGACATAATTCTAGGCACTCGTATTACAGTGAACAAAGTAGACAGAAGTCCCACCCACTGAGAGCCAGGCAGTAAATCAGTTAACCAAATGAATCATACATTAGGAGGAAATATTTTTTTTTTCACATGAAGGTTCTAAGGAGGAAATAAATATTATGGAGGAAAAAATAAAGCAGAAAGGGGGCATGAAGAGCAGGCGATATGGTTCCAGTTTTCAATAGAGCTGTCAAAATGGGCCTGAGAATGTGAAAACTGGCATCAGTTTTCAGGCAGTTAACAGCAAGGCGTCGACAGTTGTTACTGCTGGTTGGTGAAATTAAGGGGAATTATATTCTTTTATACTTTTCTGTACTTTCCAAATATAGTACAATTAGCATACTTGCTTTTACAATTAAAAAAAATCCCACAATAAATGTTACTTAAAAAAAACACTGACACCTTCAATTGGTCCCCATTTTCTACAGAATACAGTCCAACTCCTCCTCCATGGGCCTCTTCCCTTTCATCTAAACTTATCCTTCATTCCTTGACTGTCTTTTCCAGTCGGCCTGATACCCTGTGACCCAGATTTGCCAAATAGGGTTGTCAGATTTAGCAAATAAAAGTACAGGATACCCAGTTAAATGTGAACTTCAGATAAACAATGAATAATGCAATAGTTGAGACATACTAAAAAAATTATTTGTTGTACATCTGAAATTCAAGTTTAACTGAGCATTGTATGCTTTTCCTAGCAATCTGACAAGTGATCTTCCTTCCCCTGTGCTGGAATAATCTCTTTTCCATCTTTCCAAATTTTTCCAGCTGATCAGAGGATGGGAAGGAGGGATGGATGTGGGTGGAAATGAAAGATAAGCCTGCCTATCAACTCCTGTATTTAATATAAGATATTCCTGGGGGCCGGGCACGGTGGTTCATGCCTGTAATCCCAGCACTTTGGGAGGCCAAGGCGAGCAGATCACCTGAGGTCAGGGGTTCGAGACCAGCCTGGCCAGCATGGTGAAACCTTGTGTCTACTAAAAATACAAGAATTAGCTGGGCATGGTGGCGCATGCCTGTAGTTCCAGTTACTCGGGAAGCTGAGGCAGGAGAATCGCTTGAACATGGGAGGCAGAGGTTGCAGTGAGCCGAGATCATGCCACTGTACTCCAGCCTGATAACAGAGTGAGACTCCTCTCAAAAAAAAAAAAAAAAAAGAAGATATTCCTGGAGATTGGTTGGGTGGTAGAGGGTGGGGGCACAAGGGTGGGGTATTGTAAAAACGTTGTAAAAGGGCTCCTTTTTTGATCTTGAATTATGACTTTCCTATAGATAAAAATGTCACCTTTAATCAGAGAACAATGGCTCAGGTGTCAGGTATAGGCGAAAGTCCAAAGTTCTCTTCAGAAAAGAAACTCTGTGTTAGTTATACAGAACATCCATTCAAATCTTCCCCTATTTAATTTATGTAAAATATCCTTAGTCAATGTTTTTAACCCAAGAGTGTTTTTAAAAATTGGTTTTTTAAAACAAATTTTTTTTTTAAATATTGAACCATTTACGGGGTCTTTAAAAACAGACAGCTTTTGTTCCAAATGAAGATGCCTCTCCTTCCATTTGTCTGACTACCCTTTGCCCCCATGGTCCCCTGCTCCATTCATTAGCTCCACAGAGACCTGACAGCACCTTAAAGTGGATTCCTGAGTCAGACTGGTCCTGCCTCAAGGTCAGCTCACATCTGAAGTCAAGCCTCTGCTGAGTCTGTGGAGTAGAGGCTGATACTCCCTTCTCTCCGGCAAGACAGCGGTGTGCTCTGGCCCAGCATGGGCACAGAACTGCTGGGCCCAGCCTTCCAGAAACTCCTGGGCTGGCGTCCAGCTGCTCCAATGCACAAAGCCAGCTAACGCGGGCCAACCATGCCAGTGAGTCCACATTGCAGATGGACGGGAAGCAGTGGGATGCAGTACCCAGGGGCAGCAATCTAATCCCTCCCAAAGCCAAATTCTAGAAAAATTTTCCACTTAAGATTGTGAAAATAAAAGCTCTTACCCATGGTCATGGTTTTTCATCTTGACACCCTCAGCACTTACCATGGTACCTGGCACAAAACAGCTAATTTTTCAGTTGCCATACTAAACTGAGCCATTTTATACAGGCGCTCTATATTCCAATGACAACAATCTTTAGGCAACATTGTTAAGTGACAGAACAGTGTTTAGAATGCAAAACCTTGCTTAATAAAAGCGAGAAATACCAATATATAGTTGTATTTAACTTCTACTTACATAAAGAAACATTGAAAGGATACACAGAAAGCTGACAAAAGTTTGTACAGGTGGGCCAGGGATGGGGGTAGTGGTAGATGGAATGAATGAAGGGCAAGGTGGTCACAATCCTACTTAATGTGTACCTTTTAATATATTATTTTTTGAGCCAAGTGAATGTATAACCCTTTAAGTTACATAGTTAAAAATCATCTATTTTTGGTTATATAATTTTGTAGTAGCAAAAAACTGAACTGAAAAATAGGAAGCTATCCTCTCCATTTCTCTCTGTGGTCACATAGCCTCTCATGTTTCTCTCTAGGCTCACAGATTGACCAACACAGCCACCATACTTGAGTTTCCATGACTTTATAACTCTAGTGCCCATCATTGTCTCAATCTAGATTTCCTTTTCCCCCAAAAATCTGCTATGTCACTTGCTATAATTTCTAGCTCTCTGCCAAATGTTTCATGCATGGCTTTTATCCTTTTGAAGATAGCATATACGTTGTTATACAGTCTATGCCCAATAACCCCAGAGTCTGGAAGCCCCGTGGGTCTGATTCTGTTGTTTGTTGTTGTTTTTTCTTTTCTTTTCTTTTCTTCTCTTTTCTTTTTGAGACAAGGTCTGGCTCTATAGCCCGGGCTGGAGTACAGTGGCGTGATCTCAGCTCATTGCAACCTCTGCCTCCCAGGCGCAAGCTGTCCACCCACTTTAGCCACCCGAGTTACTGGGACTACAGGTGTGCACCACCATGCCCAGCTAACTTTTGCATTTTTTGTAGAGACAGAGTTTCATCATGTTGCCCAGGCTGGTCTCAAACTCATGAGCTCAAGTAATCCCCCAGCCTCAGCCTCCCAAAGTGCTGGGATGACAGGCATGAGCCACCGTGCCCCGCCTGTTTCTGCTTTTCTTATGGCAATCTCACCTCTCTGGGGCTTGGTTATTTTTGCTTGTTTGCTAGATGCATTTGAGGCCTAAGACGCTGTTATCTTCTTCCCAGAATGATTGTTTTTGACACTAGCAGTTTAGAGTCACTTTGAACAAGTTCAGTGGTTACTTGAGATTTTCTGGGCTTGGGACACCATTTCTACTCCCTTTAAGCCTTTCAAGGCTGCCAAAAATGCAGCTTGGATTCTTAAACTCTCTTCAACAAATGCTCCCAGAACAGAAGCAACCCCAGTTGCAGGCTCACCTCCATGTTCCTTTTCTTTCCCAAATTTTGGCCCAGCAATTCCTCACTACCCTTTGAATATTTTAAGCAAGATACTTAAAAATATTTTACCCAGCATTTTTGGTTGTCTTCACTTGGAGGCTTGGTCTGAATTACTCAGTCCATTAATGGAAGCAGAAGCCCTTCTGATGCAGGCCTTAGTTTTTCAGTAGTTTGCTCTTCTCTGGGCCTTAGCTTTCAGAAGGGTTCTCTTTTCTGTAGTAGTAAAGTCTGTATAAAATTTACATGGACTTTTCTTGCATACACACATTGCTGCATCACCTCCAGTCAGGGCTAGAAGAGAGCCTTGCATTTTACACATCTAATATTTCAGAAGAACTGGAGTCAGAGCAGTCCTCTTCACTGGGCTCAGAAACAAAAAGCCTGTTTGTGCACATATTCAGGCTGGGACCTCTGACATGCAGACACCTCAGTGCTCCAGCTTTGAGAATTCTAGCTTCAGTGTGACAACGGCATAAGGAGTTGCCCTATGGTGTAATGGCCCCTGAGAGGTCTCAGTTTGCAGACCAGGATGTGACAAAGAGATTGGGGCCGCAGTCAGCTCTAGAGGCCAAAAGAGGAGCCAAACAGAAAACAGAGGTGCCAAATGCTGCCTTAGAAATCTGTAAGCCAGCTAAGAGTTCTGCAGGCTCAACTAAACTTTTTTATTCCATTGGTTTGGGGTGTACTGTTCTTAGAGCTTTTGCCAACTGAATTGATCTGTAGTGACTTGAAGGATTGGGGGTCTGCACGGAAAAGGCTTGGAGGCCAGTTCTCTGAGGCTGCCTTTGTTGCAGGAAATAAAATGTAAATCTTTCCAGAGCCACAGTACTAGCATTTAGAGACCACTCTCAGGGGCGGGGCTCTGGGCCTCTGTTTCCCTATCCGTAGAATGGAGACGGCTACTCCGTGAGAAGCCCGAGGTGCGCAGGACCCAAGTGAGGAGCCAGCGACCTGACGTCCGCTGGCTGAGCAGGGATCCGAAGGAGGCGGTGTGGAGACTCGAGAGGACCGCCTTGGGGTGGGAAGAGGACAGCCCGGCACTGGCTGCAGGCCCAGGTGCTGTGATGGGCTTCGTACGCAGAGAGGCCTCACAGCCTCTGCATCAGCGACCGGGCGAAGAGTGGGGCAGCTCGGACGGCAGTTGGGGAACGTTAGGTAGGTTGCGGCGCGGACCACGCGGTCAGCGCCCAGGAACGCCGGAAGCGCGCCCCCACGTCCGGGTGACTGGCGGCGTTTTAGAAACGCTGTATTTGAAAAGCAACCGATTGGGGTGAAGGTGGGGGGAGCGGGAATCCTGATTATACTGTCCCAATTTCAGTTGAGGTGGGCTTTTAAAAGAAATCCCAACTCACACATTCGATCAGGTTAGTTACAAGAAAGGCTGGGAGGAGGTGGGGCTGGAAACACCCGAGGACCCAGATGCCGGTTGGCAACGGTTTTCTGCAAACGACAGAGCGCAAGCCTTGCGCCCTGGAATTCTGGAGCCGCCGCAAAGATAGGAACTCAAAACGGCCTGAGCCCCGGAGCCGCAGCCCCTCGGGACGGTTACGAACTTTCAGCAGAGCTTCCAAAGGAACTGACCGCTGGGCACTGGGCAGGGGCTCTGCTGCTCACCTGTTCCTCCTCTATCTACTGAGCCCTGACACATAGGACCAGCGCTACTAAGAGACTTGTTTTCCAGTTCAGCTCTCCTTAGGGCTTCTGTTGGAAACCGGCCCTATCTGGGGAGCCTGTCTGGGCCACTCCCACTGCTGGAGAACTCTCTTGGGGCGGGGAGATGGCCCAGGTTTGTGGGGCTTGAAAGCTTACACGGTGTTGGACCTTTTCAAGAAAAAGGATACAGCCGGGCGCAGTGGCTCACGCCTGTAATCCCAGTACTTTGGGTGGCCGAGATGGGTGGATCACGAGGTCAGGAGATCGAGACTGTCCTTGCCAACATGGTGAAACCCCGCCTCTACTAAAAATACAAAAAATTAGCTGGGCAGTGGCGCGTGGCTGTAATCTTAGCTACTAGGGCGGCTGAGCCGGGAGAATCCTTTGAACCAGGAAGGCGGAGGTTGCAGTGAGGCAGTGAGCCAAGATCGTGCCACTGTACTCAGGCCTGGCGACAGAGCAAGACTCCATCTCAAAAAAAAAAGAAGAAGAAAAAGGATACAAAATTTGACAAAATTAAGAATAAATGCAAATATGACTTAGAATGAGGAAAAGCAGTGACAGCAAATGATAAATGTTTAAAAACTGACATATCACAAACATCAAAAAATCCAAAAAAAGTTCTGGTAACTGTTTGAACCACCCCTATATTTTCCCCTTTGTATTTTTTGATTCCCTCTTCACTTGACAACACTTTTCTAATATATTTTCCTGGGTGAGAATAAGTTGGTATTTCGTCCGGCATAGTTAAGCAAAAAAAGTTTTTATTGAAAGTTTAGAAAAGTTAATATCTGTTTCACAATCGTTATTGTTAATAATATGCAAATTTTTAGTGCTATTAATTTTGGAGAAGCCTCTGTGAAGAGTTTCCTATGTAAGCCTGAGATTGCAGGGCATTTCAAGTTTTCTTGGGCAGTGACTAATCTTAAATACTCTTTTAAGTTGCTAAAAGTCATTGGCCTGTTTTTTGTTAAGTCCTTGTTGTAAAGTTGTAGTATGAAATTGTTTGTCTATGCCAAAACAACAATTTTTTAAAGTTTTAATGTGTTTATGCGGTTCATTCTTCATCAAGTGATTGTCAAACAATCTAGGCATCTATTGTATTTAAAATGTATCCCTTCCCTTCAATAAGTTGCTGGTTTTGGCTGGAACCAAACTGTTTTTTCTTCTTTCAATTCCCTTTTTGATGTCAGAATAACTTCTATTAATTTCATGTGCAAATATGTAAGAGTCATTTTATTTCATGATGTATGTATAATTGTATATGTATAATTGTTAAGTATATTCCTAAAGAAGAGAACTTCCATTTTGACTAGACTTTGATGAGACTGAGTACTACGCTTATAATTTTTTACATCTAGGGGTTAAAAGGATTTATTGGCTTCACTGTCCACAGACTTCTGGTGCCTCATGTCACAGCATACATTCTTATTGTGACAGATCTCTGACCTTTCACTTTAGTCTCTGATGTCAGGTGAGTTATCTCAGTGGGTGGTGCTTCCTACAAGCCACTTCTACACTGAGACAGGTAGCAATAACTTGACTATATATGGAAATGCTTATGAACCACATGTCCTAGTAAGCTCAAACAATGTAATCCCAACATAATTTCCCCTTAGCTAGATCCCCCAAATGCTACCTGATACAAGAGAAACTGTGACAGAGGGAAGTTGGCATGGAAGGAGGCAGTAATCCTAATCGTGATTAAAATATGTTACTTCTGCAAATTTTTTTTTTTTTTGAGGTGGAGTCTCGTTCTGTTGCTCAGGCAGGAGTGCAGTGGCGAGATCTCCGCTCACTGCAAGCTCCGCCTCCCGGGTTCATGCCATTCTCCTGTCTCAGCCTCTCAAGTAGCTGGGACTACAGGCGCCCGCCACCAGGCCTGGCTAATGTTTTTTCTATTTTTAGTAGAGACGGGCTTTCACCATGTTCGCCAGGATGGTCTCGATCTCCTGACCTGGCGATCCGCTCGCCTCAGCCTCCCAAAGTGCTGGGATTACAGGCGTGAGCCACCGCGCCCGGCCTACTTTTGCAGTTTACAAAACACTTAGCATGACCATATTGAACACATTGCTTGGAATTCCAGGGTCTGGAATTCCAGGGTCTTGGAAAGGGCCAGTGCAAGGGATGGACTTAATGGTAGAGCTTCCTCACTTCACGACTGCAACAGGATTGTCCCTGAAGTCTCTCCACTGGGGTCCCACTTCAGGCTGAGTCTTACTGTCTGTCTCACCAAACATCACTCTCTGTATTTACTTACCCCTTTTTGATTCTTCCCTGTGCCTCAGTTTGGAGTTGGAAGCTCATAAATTCCCCTATTACAGGGAAGTGGCTGATTGTGTAACCCTATCCTTTTGTAGAAATAGGTGTGTCCAGTTAAGTGTTTACCATAAGCCAGCCCCTCATACGCATTCCACTTTGGGATAGATTCATTGCTTTCTACAACCTCGCCATCTAAAATGTCCACACGGGTCCATCTGGGTGTGCTTCTCATGAGCAGCTGTTTTGTAGGACTTGAAATAAGGATTCCTTAACAACCAGACTTTGGTAACCACCATTGTATTAATACTGTCTGCTTCTTCGAGTTAACTTTTTTACACTCCAAGTATAAGTGAGGTCATGCTGTATTGGAGGTTGTTTCCTCCACGCCATTGGGTGGAATTCAGAGGTTTCCACCAATAACTTGTTGCTTTCACTAGCAGCTCCCAAGGGCTCTGCTGAGTCTCCCATGCCTCCTGAATCTCAGATCTTGGACCCCTGCCCCTCCCCAACCCTGTTTTTCTGAGAACTGCATCATCAAACATAGAGCATAGCACCTTCCCTGTGATTTCTCTAAATTTCCTTTCACTCAAGTCACTGTGCATGACAGATTGACTGCTTGTTTCCTGGAAGTCTAGGGTTAAAAGGTATTGAGTGCTGGGTTACAGGACAGGTTTCATCAGAGGACACAATCCCAGAGCAGACAACTTAAGGTCCAATATTAGTCATTTCCTTTCTTAAACATTCCCTCGCTATTTCTGCCCAAGACATTTCTCACTGATAAACTTTCCTCCTTGGTCGCCTGCCTTCTGCAGCCCCGCAGGCTCTGTCTCTCTCCTGGGCCACCCCTCTTCCTCTTACACAGTTTTATGTTCCCCTTCCCTTCTCTCTCCTTCCGTCTCCAATCTACATATTTCATGACTAGCTTTTCACAGCCAGATGTTTCTTGCCCTGAGGAATTACGTTACCAGTTTTTAGTCCACCATTTAAAAAAAGAAATATTCCAGTGCCTTGGAGTCTTGGCAACAATGCTTCAACTTCCCGAGGTGAAGAGAAGCGGTGTCCTGTCTTGAAAGACAGCGCCACCTACTGCCCACCAAGAGACAGCTGCCGAAAACAACTGAATGACCCTGTCCATTGCCGGTTCTGGGGAGGGTGGCAGATAATCCAGGCAAGAATAATTAGAAGGTACATTGAACTTGAGGTAGTGATGGAACATTTAAGAATGCAAAGAAGTTTAAACTCAATAGGGATATCAATACTAGGATGGCATCGGGCCTCAGGGAGGTTACAGGATACGCATAGTGCTAACAACTGTGCATCGGTACAATGGGAATCTGAATCCGGCCACTCTGCCTGTGAAGTCCACGTAGCTCCACCTCGCTGCACTAGATCTCGTTTTATGAATGATCAAATAAGTGAGAGGGAACCCAGGAGCCAGTGGAGAGGAGAATTTTAAGGAGGGGACTACTGATGATCTAACGTTTGAGTCATCAGTTTGGATATGAATTGAGAAAATATCGCTGGGATTTGAGTTTAGGACTTAGTTGGAGACCCTTAGAGAGTGGTTTAAGGTGCCCAGCCGTGGGCTAGGTACAGGAGAGTATGGAAAGACAGAAAGACATAGTCCTATCCCTCATGGAGCTAAATATGAGCCAAAGCCAGGGAAGTTGGCAAAAATGAAATGGTAATAAATGAGACAGTGATTTAGGAAAGAGACATCCATGTAGAACCTGCAGGCCCCTCTGACACCTTTGTGCAAATTAGGATGGATCCGTTCACTTCCTTGGGGCCATTGCTGTTCTGAGCCAGAGCCCACAGCTTGGCAAGCAACCTGTGGGTTAGGTCTCAGCCCCCATTAATCAGAATGAAGACTGACTTGTTACGAAAGTTTCATTCAGGAAACTGGGACTTGAGCTGGGCTTCCACTGATGTGAAGGGTTTGGAGCAGCTGTGAGAAAGAGGTAGGAGGTAGGTCTTTTCTGCTGGGAAATGTCAAAACAGAGGCAATTAAGAGTCATAAAGGAGAGGGAGAAGACAAAAATCACCTGACTCTTGGCTCTGGTATTTTTAAAGCAGGAGAAATTCGATAAGATCACTCCTTTAAAACAGTTACTGAGCACCTAATATATTCAAGGAGCTATGCTGAATAGGCTGACTCAGGGAAATAAGGACACTGACACTTGCGCATTAGTTTGTAGTTTATGAAGCACATCCATTTCCGGCTATGACATTTCGTCCACTTTCCTGTAAAGGAGGCGGAAGTTGTGGCTGTCCCTGAACATGAAGCTACAAATCTCCACAATTAGGACCATAATCCAGATTCTTTGTCTAGTCCAGAATTCCTTTCATTCTCACCATCCTCTTCTTAAACATTTTTAAATGTAGGTAATTGTTTAGGTAGATGGCACACTTACTGGCTCAAAATTTTTAAAACACAGGGAAAAGTCTCCCTCTTGCCCCGGGTTTCCAGACATCTAGTTTCTCTCTCCAGAAACAACCTTTACTAGCTTATTGATGTATTCTTCCAGAGATGTTCTTTGCATAAAAAGCAAATAAGAATGTATTTATTCTTCCCCAATCTGTGCAAATAATGGCATATTGTACACACTGTTCTGTACCTTATTTTAAATTTATTTTTGTTTTTTAAAATCAGTAATCTATGTGTCCAAAGCATAAACCAGGCATGGGCATAGACCAGAAGCCAAGCTGGGATAAACAAGGGGTTGCTTTGCTCCTGGCTGACATGAGATGGGCACCATCAAGCTTTTTTTTTTTTTTTTTTTAGACAGAGTCTGGCTCTGTCGCCCAGGCTGGAGTTCAGTGGCATGATCTCTGCTCACTGCAAGCTCCGCCTCCCGGGTTCATGCCATTCTCCTGCTTTAGCCTCCTGAGTAGCTGGGACTACAGGCGCCTGCCACCACACCCAGCTAATTTCTGTACTTTTCGTGCAGACGGGGTTTCACCGTGTTAGCCAGGATGGTCTCAATCTCCTGACCTCATGATCCACCCGCCTCGGCCTCCCAAAGTGTTGGGATTACAGGCATGAGCCACCATGCCTGGCCAAGCTTTTTTTTTTTAATGTATCCATTTATGTTGGAGATTATTCCAATAGCAAAAGTTCCCTTCCGCACCCCACCCCCTACTAATGGCTGCACAGTGTTCTATTGTATGAATGTAGCCAGTTTATTTAACTTAACTTCCATTGATGAACATTTGGTTTGTTTCTAAAATTTGAAGCAAATGTTTCTAAAACATTGATGTAATGTGTATATGCATATATCATTTCACATATGCATGAGTATATATGTAAAATTTCTAACATCAGAATTGCTGGCTCAAAGAGAATGTACACTTGTAATCTTGGAGGAAATTCTCAAATCCCTACTCTTCTAAAGGAGGAGTACTAATTGGCATTCCCATCAGCAGTATATGGGAGTGCCTATTTCCTCACACACTTACCAACACTGTGTTATCAAACGTTTGGATTTCTGTCAATCTGATAGGGAAAAATAGTATGCCAGTGTTATTTTAATTTGTATTTTCTCCATGAGAGTGAGACTGAGTATCTTTTAATATACTTTAGAGACATTTGGTATTTCTTTTTCTATGAAATGTCTGCTGAGATACCTCTGCCCAATTTTCTTATTGGTGGTTGATAAATTCTTATTTGTAAGAGCTCTATGTAAAAGGTAATTAGCCCTCTGATTTTGATGGTAGTTGTAAATATTTTTCTTCTTTCATTTGTATTTGGTCATTTGTCTCTTGACATTGCACTTAAGGTTTTTTTCCCCCGTGCAAGTCTTTTTTAATGTGGCTGAATTTATCTTTCTTTCCTTTTATGGTTTCTACATTTGAAACATTCTCAAGCTACTACTGCTAGTTAAACACAGTGGATTTCTGCGTTCAAGTTGCTCAATAAGCCAGTAGGAAAATCAAGAAAAGTACCTAAGTAACTAGTAGAAGTTACTATATGATCAATACTGTAAGTTGGTACAAAGTGCTATTTCTTCATCTGTCTATCCATACATCTAATTATCAATCTATCTGTCCATCTGTCCACTAACCCATCCATTTATCAAACTTTTGCTGAATTCTTTCTAAGAACAAGAAAAGGTAGATATAGAGAGATGACATTTTATGGTAATGAAGCCCATGGGCTGGGATGAGAGACACCCAGATCTGAATCCTAGCTCTGTGTTTACACCACTGTGGCCTTGGGCAGGTTACTTAATCTGTCCATATTTTTGTTTCTTGTATTATTTCATGAGATATGACAGGAACGTAGATTGTGGAGGGGTCAAGGATTGAAGGTTAAAAAACAGATGTTGCTGGAAATGGCTTAGGAAGATAACTATAAGTGAGTACAATGCCTAGATTTGTCATTTCAGGTGATGAAATCTGAATCCTGACAAGGTCAAGAGAGTGGCACTAGGGTGGGTGGCAAAAGCAAAGGTCACTGGATGTGAGTAGGACAACGAACTGAAAGGCCTTGGTGTTAAATGATCATGTACATAGTCTTTGAAATCACCAGGATGATGGTGATTTCACAGCCAGATGAAGGGCAAAGTCTGGGAGGATCCTGAGCACAGGAGCTTCTGTCCTGGGTGGAGTGTGGGATGTGCCACCCTCCCAGGGTGTGGATGCGCTCACCAACCTGGAATCTCTCCAAACCTCTTTGTTTAGGGTCTTACAGAGGTTCTATTATGTAGGTATGATTGATCAAATCACTGGCTGTTGGTGATTAACTCAGCCCCTGGGCTCCTCTCCCCTCCCCACAGGTCAGAGGTGAGACTGAAAGTTCAACCGGCCAGGTGTGGTGGCTCACGCCTGTAATCCCAGCATTTTGGGAGGGCGAGGCAGGCAGATCACCTGAGGTCAGGAGTTCGAGACCAGCCTGGCCAACATGGTGAAACTCCGTCTCTACTAAAAATATAAAATATTAGTTGGGCATAGTGGTATGCACCTGTAATCCCAGCTACTCAGGAGGCTGAGGCAGGAGAATTGCTTGAACCTGGAAGGCAGAGGTTTCGGTGAGCTGAGATAGTGCCATTGCACTCTAGCTTGGGCAACAAGAGTGAAACTCTGTCTCAAAAAAAAAAAGAAAGAAAGTTCCCACCCTCTAATCACATGGTTCTTCTGCCAACCAGCCCCCATTCTTCCTCCAAGAGTCCTCATTAGCATAAACTCTGGTATGGTTGAAAAGGACTTATTATGAATAATAAAAGATACATTCATTGGAACATAACTGTGTGGTAAGTTGAGGTGCATATGGAATTAGGATGATTCAACTTAAAATTTTTGACTTTACAATGGGTTTACTGGGGTATTGAATACACTTTCACCTTGCAATATTTCTGACTTCAGTGAATTCATTGGGACGTAACCCCATCATAAGTTAAGGATCACCTGTTCAATGGTTTTAGGAGCTCTGTGCCAAGACTAATTTTATATATATATACGCACACACACATATATATATAAAAAATCACACAACCCACAGCAAACAGTGGCAAAGTGGGATTGAGGGAGGAGGCTCTGAAATGAGGTTTTCCCCAAGCATCTTGAACCCTTAAAAGTTTCAAGTGACACCCCTTGTTAGTGGCACCCCTTGGGGACTCCCTCAAACTCAATGCCAAGACTAGCCTGACTGGAGGGAACTTAGACAATGGGGTGGGCAGTTGATGTTCCAGCATCTTGAGTGGGTGCCATTGTTCTGTGACACCTGGATCCTGGGGTTCCATAAGCTGGGGTTCTAGGATGTCCATTCTTAGTTGAGTCTCAGTGCCTGTCACATCGACGTCAAAGGCCCAAGACCTTCCTCCTCCCTGTAAGCAAACAAGCCACGCCCTGCACCAAAGTCCGTCTCACCTTCCAGCTACCCTAGGTAATTTTCCTGGTAATTCAGTGTTTCTAGGAAAGCGTGTCTTTCCACCCCCCGCCCTCAGATTTACTGACATGTGAACACGTATGACTGGCACGATTTAAGAACCACTCACCTGCTGGCCATCTCTCCAGGTCTGCAGCCAGAGAAAATGATCTGAAATTGTAGCAGGAGAAATTGAGGTAGGATACTAAGAAAGATTTTCAGGAGTGGGTCTAGGCAAGAGGTGCAGCATGAGGGAATGAGAGTGAATCCCCAGTATCTAAGGGAAGTGGCAAGTGGTGGGGGACTTCCTTCTTTGGGTCATCTTTGGTGGTGATTTGACAGGAAGGAACAAAGTGGCTTCAAACATATAAGTTTCTGGTCTGTTCTGTGTCCTGTTTTCTTTCTCATTCTTTCAGTGTGGAATCTATATGACCCTGGGAGGGATGCTGGTTGGGAGAATGACCAGCTGATGGAGATGCTGCTGTAATGATTGGTGTTAATAATGGGCAGCAGTGAGCCACCTGGTGTGACAGTGTAGGAGAAAACAGTCCAAACTCCCGCCAAACTCTCTCTACTGATGGCAAATCAGTGGACACTCACATTGTAAATTTATCGTGGTCTGGCTTTTGGCTATGATAGTGACACCTTGCCCTTTTAATTTGGGCCCGTAAAAATATTCATTGAAAGCTCTCAAGAGGAAAACAGAATTGGTTATTGAATCACTTGCTTCCTCTAGGTGTATGAAAAATAATTTCAAGTTTAATAAATACAAGGAAACCGCAGGGTCCATGTCAAAGCTGATGAGCTATTTCTGAAACTCGTGCAGAATTGTGGTTTGTGTGGTCTATGTCACGGCACCCTTGATGGAGAGCGGGCAGTTGCCTGAACTTGGAGGCTGTGTCCTGTCCTCCAGGCTGCTACAGGGCTGCCTCCTTCCGGCTGGACCTTCTTATCTGGGACTGTTGAGGGCGACAGGCCTTCCGAAGAGCAGTGAAGAAGGAGGCCCTGTAGACAGGAGGCTGACAGGGTAGGAATAAGGCCATGATACCTTTGCATAAGGACAGCCAGGAGGAGGGTGTCTGCCCCATCTGCCAGGAGAGCCTGAAGGAGGCCGTGAGCACCAACTGCGGACATCTCTTCTGTCGAGTGTGCCTGACACAGCACGTGGAGAAGGCCTCAGCCTCCGGGGTCTTCTGCTGCCCCCTCTGCCGGAAGCCCTGTTCTGAGGAGGTGCTGGGGACAGGCTATATCTGCCCCAACCACCAGAAGAGGGTGTGCAGATTCTGTGAGGAAAGCAGACTTCTTCTATGTGTGGAATGCCTGGTGTCCCCTGAACACGTGTCTCATCATGAACTGACCATAGAAAATGCCCTCAGCCACTACAAGGTAAGCCTGGGTCACTGCAGCCAGGCCCTGCTCCCACCTCCCTGAAGTACTGCATCCTACATGTTCATCATGCCTGGCACCTCAGAGTAGCTCAACAATGGACATCTCTCTTTGTTTCTTCTGCTTCATCCTGTTTTGGACCCTTGTCTTTGCTTCTGTGTATATTTTGAGGCTGATGTTTCAGTGCGTTAACGTGAGTCTGTCTAAAAGAGGATACTGTCACTGTGATGTCGGAGTCTCAGTCTGCTCATCTGTAGAATGGAGTAATTGCACTAACTAATGCAAAACCCTTTCAGGACTAAGACTGTGTGAATTCCTGGTTGATAGTACTAGAAACTTGGCTAGAAATGTAATCAGGTTTTATATAAACTAGTAATTATCCTGCAAATATATTAAAACCTGAAAGTTAGTACATAATTTTTTTCTCTCTTTCTCTTCCTTCTGAATTTGTCTTTCTTGCCTTTTCCTTTCTTTGCTATGGCAATTATTTTATCTTACTCTGTTAAATTTTCCATCATAAAAGTTACCTGCTGTAGGTAATACATTCAGAAAGCACTGAAAGGTATAAAGTCAAGACTAAAAACTTGTCTTCCTTTCTCCCTCCGTTCATAGTCCTCAGAAGTATATTGTTCGATTTTTGTACATCCTTCCAAAAAATGTGTTTGTGAATGCACTCTTACACACACACGCGCGCACTCTCTCTCTTTCAAAGGATTCTCTCTGTATTTTTTTTCTGTAACCCATTTTTATTATCTAAAAGTATGGCTTGAACATTTTCTCATCAGCATGTATAGATCTTCTGAATTATTTTCAACAACTGTGTGGTATTGAATTCTATGAATGTACCATAAATTGGTAGACATTGGATTATTTTCAAGCTATTGTTTTGTTTTAGGATTACACAGAATGTTCTAATGAATATCCTTCAACCAGATATATAGGAGGACCTAGAATATCCAAGATATATTTTGGTGAAAGCATAAGGTAGAAATCTAACTTTAGTTTTTCCAAGTTATAATCAATTTGTCCGATCACCATTTATTGAATGATTCATATAGTTTCCCCATTGATTTGAATGCCAATGTCATAATATACCATATATGCATATTTTCTTGCATATTTCCTTGATTCTCTGTTCTGTTCTATTCTGTCTATGCTTGCCTATAAGCCAAGGTATTTTAGAGATTTTATCTTTACCATATATTTCAATGTCAGGTATTTTGATAGAATCCTCACAATACTCTTATTTTTCAGAATTTGTGCCGATGTTTGTATATCTTTATTTTGTCAATTAGCTTTAGAATTATTTTTATCAACATTTCCCCTGACCCCAATCCAGTTAGTATTTGACTGGACAACTGACAATATTTTCACATGGCATCCTTCTATCCAATAGTGAAGGCTGAATTTCCAAAGCTGAGGTAGCTTTGAGATACTTGACTTTCGGAGAACATATTATGATGCAGAATGAGAAAGTGGGGAGTCCAGATTTAAAGTAACTATGGAAAGGTAGAGAAATAATTCAAAAAGCCAGAGGCAAAGTTCTACTTGGTTGTAATATCATTCCCTCTAGGTGCAGTGTCCACAGGAGAGTTGGGAGGGATTTCTCACCTGCCGATGAAGCAGCATAAGATGGAGAAATTTATTTCCTCAATAAGTGATTTATTCAGTTCTGTACTTTGTGTTAGATGTCATGCTAGGCATTGTAGGAAGTACAAAGATGATTCATAATTCTTGCTTCAAATCTGTCTTTAAATAATGACAAGAACCTAAAACAAATAAATAACAATGACACTTGTTCATTAAGTAAAAACTTAATAAGTTCCTGCTGTGTGTGAGAAACTGCAGTATATGTTACAAATCAATGAAGACAGATGCCATTCCTTCTGCCAGGAGTTTGCAGTTTAGTAAGGGAGACACAAACAAGTAATCAAAGAACTGTAAACTTTTTTTTTTTTTTTTTTTTTTTGAGACAGAATCTCACTCTGTCACTCAGGTTGGAGTGCAGTGGCGTGATCTTGGCTCACTGCAACCTCCACCTTCCGGGTTCAAGCAATTCTCCGCCTCAGCCTCCTGAGTAACTGGGATTACAGGCATCCGCCACCATGCCCAACTAATTTTTGTATTTGTAGAAATGGGGTTTCCCCATCTTGGCCGGGGTGGTCTTGAACTACTGACCTTGTCATCCATCTGCCTCAGCCTCCCAAAAGAACTGTAACTTTTCATTAGTTAGGAAGAAAATAAACAAGGGTCTGGGATGAACAGTAATTGGTGGCCCATGTCCATTTGGTCAGTGAGGGCCTCATAGAGGAAGTGACCTTGAAGCTAAGGGCTGGCAGAAGAGAAATCAACCTGTGCAAAGACAGGGAGTAGGGAGTGCATGCAGATGCCCACACCTGATAAGTCTTGTTATATGTGAAGAATTTATCATTAGAGTTTGAATCAACAGGACTTACTGATAGATTAGAAGTGGTTCTTTGTAAGAAAAAAACAACCCCATCAAAAAGTGGGTGAAGGATATGAACAGATACTTCTCAAAAGAAGACATTTATGTGGCCAACAAACATATGAAAGAAAGCTCATCACCACTGGTCATTACAGAAATGTACATCAAAACCACAATGAGATACAATTTCACGCCAGTTAGAATGGCGATCATTAAAAAGTCAGGAAACAAATTCTGGAGATGAAGTGGAGAAATAGGAACGCTTTTACACTGTTGGTGGGAGTGTAAATTAGTTCAACCATTGTGGAAGACAGCGTTGCGATTCTTCAAGGACCTAGAACCAGAAATACCATTTGACCCAGCAATCCCATTACTGGGTATATACCCAAAGGATTATAAAATATTCTACTATAAAAACACATGCACACGTATGTTTATTGCGGCACAGTTCACAATAGCAAAGACTTGGAACCAACCCAAATACCCATCAACGATAGACTGGATAATGAAAATATGGCACATATACACCATGGAATACAATGCAGCCATAAAAAAGGATGAGTTCATTTCCTTTGCAGGGACATGGATGAAGCTGGAAACCATCATTCTCAGTAAACTAACACAAGAACAGAAAACCAAACCCCACATGTTCTCACTCGTATGTGGGAGCTGAACAATGAGAACACATGGACACAGGGAGGGGAACATCACACACCAGGGCCTGTCAGGCTGTCAGGGCATGGGGGGTAGGGGAAGGATAGCATACACACACACACACACACACACACACACACACACACACACATATATATATATGGGTTGAAGGAAAGAGGAAGGTCAAAAATGACTTCATGAGTTTCTGGCTTGAGAAACTGAATGGATGATGTGAAAGATAAGAACTTGGTAGAACAGGTTTGAATGCAACACCAAGAGTTTCATTCAAGACAAGTTGAGTCCAAGTTGAGATACATCAAAATAGGATCTTACATATGCAGCTGGATCACAAATTTAGATCTCCAGAGTCATATTCCTAGAACCTAGAACAAAGATCCATCAGGACAAAGACAATATTTAAATCCAAGGAAAGTGCGCACGGTGGCTCACACCTGTAATCCCAGCACTTTGGGAAGCCAAAGTGGGAGGATCGCTTGAGCCCAGGAGTTCAAGACCAGCACACTTAGGCAACACAGTGAGACACTATCTCTAGAACAACAACAACAAAGTGAAATTAACAGGATTTTAAAAAAAGAATGTGACAATTTGGGGCTGGGTGCAGTGGCTCACGCCTGTAGTCCCAGCTACTTGAAAGGTTGAGGTGGGAGGATTGTTTGAGCCGAAGAGAGTGAGGCTGCAGTGAGCTGTGATTGTACCACTGCACTGCAGTCAGGACGACAGAGCAAGACCCTGTCTCAAGCAAAGAAACAAACAACCAAGGAAATTGATGTAATAGCCTCAAAAGAGGCTAGACAGAAAAGAAGTTTTGGGGCAAGTTTCTGGGAAAGGCTGTCATTTAGATGTAGGCAGAGGAGGACCCAGCAAAGGAGACAGAATGAGTTGTCAGAAAGGCAGGAGAAAAACAAGGGGAATGGTGTTCCAGTTGCTAAGAGAGAAGGGTATTTTAAGAGATGACAATAGATTGCATTGAACGATGGTAACACTTCAGTAAGATGGTGGCAGAGGCATGAGAGCTGGGTTGTGAGGAGGCACACTTCTTCCATAGTAATAACAGCAAACAAGAGAAGGTGTCTGCAAGCATACGTAGTTTTGCAGTTTTGGAAATGCAGGTTTTGTTCTGGTTTTTATTTTCTCAATAATATGTGAGGAAGGAACATCAGCAGTATGGGTGGGATCAGGATGGATGCGAAAGGTTTGAAAAGAAAGAAGATGATATGATGCAGTGTGGGATAGCGCTTACAAGAGAAACTATGTAGGGTTGGCAGACAGTATGTGGCACCAATTTGAGGTCTGAAATGTTTAACATGTTTCAGGAGGCTGCTTGAGGACAGACAGCAAACAAGAAGGTGAGGGCACATTTTACCATGGATAAGGAGTTGTCTGAAAAGCAATACAGAGAGAGAGGGTAAGGGAGTTGAGTGTATTTCTGAAGAAGTGATTATAATGGAGGACCCTATGTGTACTCATTGATATTGATAGCATACTTTTAAAATTAAGGAGGATTTTTTTATTGATTTTTTTCACCATATCTCTATTTATTTGAATTAAACTTTGTAGATTAAGTACTGTAAATTATGTTCTTTTAAAAGAATCATATAATCCCTGACTGTCTCTAAAAAGACTGAAACATTTATGAAATCTACAAATTCTTATTTGTGTACCTATTTCCTCACTGACCAACCAATGCCAGTGTCAATCACTTTAATGTGTTTTGCTGGTTTAGTAAGTGTGTGACAGTGATGTACGTTGTTTGACTTTGCTTGATTATGACTGCTAGTAGTGGTGAGGCTTTTATCCATGAAGACTCACAGTCTGCATTTTCCCCTAGAATCAGGGCATACATTCTACATGACTGCATCAAAGTAGTTTATCTTTTGGATCATGAGCTCCATTAATTGTATTTAACCTACATTTTTTATTCTGTTATTTCTTCTTAATTATATTTTTGGGCAAAATTTTAGAAATTTGTATTTAAATTGGCTCTATTCTTTTTCATAATATAATCTCCATGTCTTAAATACACAGAAATTTGTTTGATAAGAGTGTGCTGCTCTGTTTTATTTTTAAAGATTTATTAATTCCTGGCTTACTTGGAATTTCATGTAGTATGTGGTATGAAGAATGACTTCAGGTTAATTTTTCTTTATTCTGGTATCCAGTCGTTCCCAAAATATTTATATGATAGTGAATCTTTTCCACATTTATGTGTTGTTTCTCGCTTGACATCAATTATGTTCTTCTGATGGGCTGCTTTTTTTACTCTAGTCCATTGATTATTCTTCCTGTTATTATTATGGTTTTGATACATGTTACTTTATGGTTTACTTTTAAATCTAACAGCATTTTTGCCATTTAATAATTTTTATTATCTGATATTTTTGCTGTCATTTAAGATGAGTGCTTTTTTACAATGTTTCTAAATTTTATAGAGCATTCCATAAGATTTTAATGATTATTGCATTAAATTTGTTGATTACTTTAAGAATCATGACTTTTGGGGGTTTAGTTAGTCTTCTCAACTAGTACCCAGATGTATCACTAACAGTTTTCCACTATGTATCTGAATCAGATATTAAATTGTCTTTACTTAAACCTCATGTGCCCTGACTCTATTGAGGATAGCTATGTATTTTGTAACGTTATTTTTTTTTTGACAATTTTTACTTGTAGATTCAAATGAGATTCTTTGCTGAGCTCATGTATTTACTCATACATTTTTTTTTTAATTTTCTGACATTTTCTAGATCATAATCATGTGAGTGATGTTATTTTTAATCCATATTTTTGGACACAGTTCTGTAAGGAACACGCATTTTGAAAGCTGTTAATTTTTCTTTTTTTTCTTTCTTTTTTTTTTTTAAGTGTCTGGGATAGGTACTTCTTGTCTGTTAACCACTTTTCTTTTGTACCAACGTTGTGTTAGCAAGTTGTTTTAGAACAAATTTAATGCCCTTTTTTGTCAGATTTTAAAAATTTAATATGATTTAATCTGAAAGTCTGACATAATTTTAAAATACTCATTTAGACAAAACATGTCTTTGACTATTTTCTAGATTTCAACTTGTCTTTTTTTCTCTAAGGAATATTTTGGTAGGTGAAAGTGTACAGAATTTGGCGTTTCAATTCTAATGAGTGTCTCATTTACATGATATGCACCCATTAAATATTTTAATGCAAAAATTGGTGAAAAAGTATTTTTTAGAAACAGAGGACTTTACCTTACTCATTTTGAATATTATAAACAATATGTCTGTATTATCTTCAGTTGTTCTATGCCTTTATCTTTATTGCTGTTATCTTTGCCATTTACACAGTGTCTGTAGTCGGGTTTATTAAATTTTAAACTGCCAGATGATAGGACTGTGGCTTTTTGAACTGGACCTTGATAGGCCTGACTTCGGCAGGCAGAAAAAGAAAGCATTCCTGACAGAGGGAAGTAAAAGATAGGCCATGAGGAGGTGTGGCTGCACGGGTGTGTTCAGGAAGCAGAAAGCAATGTTGTGGGCTGGTGAAGAGAGTTGAGAGCAAGCAGAGAGAGAATCCCGGACAATGTCAACTGGGGCTGGGTCCTAGGGCACCTTGGATGCTGGGTAAAGGAGTTTGGGCTTATCTTTGTTGCTGAGAAGCCATTTTGAAGGAGGAGTAACATCAACAAAGGTGAAATATGACAGATTTCAAGCTGAATGGCAGGCAGAATGGCAGTCCCAGTGTCAGAAACACTAAGGTCAAGAGGAGTGGACTGCAGAAGAGGGTGGGGAACTGGGCAGCATGTTTGAGTCTACCATATTGATTCTGAGCTGCCAACAGGGCAGTAGGCAGTACTTAGCTCTCACTTGGAAGCATGAGATGGACTGCTAGGAAGAAATATTTGGTTTTGGAATTCTAAGATCTGAAGCCTTCAGAAAGGAAAGCTAAGGACGTAGTTTGAGATAGAAAAGGGTTAAAAAGATAAAAAGAGCCAACTTCAAGGCTCCTTTTTACAGGAAAAATGAAGAGGCAAAGAAGCAGTGGCAAAAGGCACAGATCTAGGAAGGATGGGGTGGAGAGGAGGTGCAGAAAGGCACCTGTGGATTTCATGGCTGGAAATCGCAGGTGACCCTGGAGAAAGATGCTTCAAAGGAGTGATGAGAAACAAGGCGGCTGGCTGAGGAATGACGACAGTGAGGAGGTGAAGATAGCAACACCAAACAACTTGACTGTGAGGGCAGAAAGTGAGTAGATGCAAGGGGTGGAGGCTATTCGTACTTTTCAGGACCTGAACTCTTGTGCTCACACAAACAATTCCACACCAACCCAGCCTGTCACCTTCTTCAGCGAGACTCATGAGCGACATCCATGGTTCCCATTTATTACCTCCCACTCCTATGACTTTTTTATTTCCTCTCTGCTGGGAAATGCCTTCAGGTAACACCCAGTGACATGACACATTTTTAGTATCTTCGTGGTGACATCACTGTCTTCTCTGCTTACTGCAGCTTTCTGTTTGCCAAATGCCCTTGCTGACCCCTCACACACACAGTCCTTTGACCTTGATTTCACCAGCAAAGTCTCAGGCCCGAAAGAAGTTTCAGTTGTCTTCACCATCCCCTGACTTCTACCTGTACATCTCCAAAGTGTCCTCAAAAAAGATTTTTTAAAAAAATCTGAAGTGGGAAATATTTAGTGAAACACACACTTTTCAGCTAATAGTAAGTACATCCTGACCTTTCATTCACAAATCTCTCTCGTTTTGTTTTCCATTTTATCATCCACCCTCCAACCGCCCCCCTGAACCATGGGCAGCCATTTAAAGCATTTGTTGTTATTTTTGCTTCTCTTTTAGGTCATCAAAAACCTGAAAGCAAAACTTTTTTAGAAACTCAAATCATTCATTATCTCCATAGCTTCAAGGACACAGTGACCCATCCAGATACTGATTTAAGATTGAGAGAGAAGGCACTGCCTGCCTGGGCCATGGGTTTGCACCTAGTAAGGGGCTCTATCTTGTCACTCATCCTAGTGAGGACCAGGGAGCAGTGGTAGCAGAGGCTTCACATCTCCTCTTTAAGGCAATTCTCTCCAGACTGGCTTCACTTGTTAATGTAAAATAGTAGAGTGCTAGAAGACCGTCATATAACTTTCATATGTTGAGAGAAAGCACCCTGAAGTCAAGTAGGAATTGTTCTGTTGCTATGTGTTATTTTTCTGTAGCTCTAAGACTGTAAAAAAATTACCCATTACTATTTCCCACCATCATTACCCAATAAATAACTTCTCAAGTTCCCTACTCCAACCATGATGCTCTAAAAACATTTCTTTGTAGGCAGAATTTTACATTACTTTCATCCTGAGATCAGGACCCCTACTGTGTTCCACTGACTCCTCCCAGTGCCCCCCTCACTCCCAGTCTGACAAGCGGGTGTGTCTGTCTCTTTAGGAACGACTCAACCGCCGGAGCAGGAAGCTCAGAAAGGACATTGCGGAACTTCAGCGACTCAAGGCTCAGGAGGAAAAGAAACTGCAGGCTCTGCAGGTGGGTCTTTCAGGTTCCCGGGAAGATCTCCCCAGAGTGTTCTCAGGGGCCCTTACTTAACTGTTCTGGACATCTGTCTGTCCCTGGAAAAGCCTGGTGTGGGCAGATAGTCATGGAGGCTGAAAACCTGGGTTTTGGCCTCGGTGTCAAAGTTTGCTGGCTGAGTGACCTACGCAAGTTAAGCCCTCTGATCTTTATGCGACTTATATGTTAAATGAGAACCAGTCCTACTCTGCCTGGCTCACAGTAAGGATCAAAGGAGACCAGTGTCTCGTCAATTGAAAATTACTACACAAGCAATAGGCCTCCGTTTCTGTCTCTGACAGTCTCCCTTTCTATTCCTCTTGGTCACGTGGCATCTGTAGATATTCAGAGAGTGAGGTGGAAAGGGGAAGTGTCCCTGCCTTTATGAGAATCACAGCTGCTTCTGCAATACCTGTGACACACAGAGGCAACATCATGAGGGGAAGAGGATTGAGGAATCCCCTTTCCTGCTCAGACATTCAGAGACTGTGAATGGCCAGGAGGGAGCCACCTGACACTGAGTCTTAGGGAGCCCCTTTCCTGTAGTTTCAGGTAGACCATGGGAACCACAGGCTGGAGGCTGGGCTGGAGAGCCAGCACCAAACCAGGGAACAGCTAGATGCCCTCCCTCAGCAGTGGCTGGGTCAGCTGGAGCACATGCCAGCAGAAGTGGCCAGAATCCTTGACATCTCCAGGGCAGTAACACAGCTCAGCAGCCTGGTCATTGATCTGGAGAGGACGGCCAAGGAATTAGACACCAACACACTGAAGGTGCCTACCCTGAGGCTTCCCCCAAGGGCTGGGTTTCTCCCCATAGTAGGCAGCCCATCTGCATCACCCTTCTGGGAGGTGTAAGAGGAAGGGGCCAGTGTGATATGTGGTGAGTTGTGGTAGACGTGGCTTGTTCCAGGCTACAGAGTGCTGCTGCAGCAGAATGGGCACAGAAGAGGGGTGTTGCTATGTTCCCCCAGTTCTCAAGGTGGCACCGCAGAGTGGCCTCCAAGAGTGAATTGGGAAAGGAATTTGGAGGTGATAGGAACCTGAGAACCAATTATGATTCTCGCTTTTTCTCTCTTCTAGAATGCTGGTGACTTACTGAACAGGTATGAGCTGTCCCTTCTTCTTTCCTACATGTGCATATAAACCCACACATCACAGACATGCACAGGGTCTTCGTCACGGTCAAGGAGACCCACTGCTCCATTAGCTTTTGTGTCTGCATGCTACATGGCCAATGGAAGAGTCAATGGAATACATGAATACATATTAATCTATGAAGGATTTCTTTGTTTCTAGGAGCGCTCCACAGAAATTAGAGATTATTTATCCCCAGTTGGAGAAAAGAGTCAATGAATTGCTTTTTCAGCCATCCTCAGAAGCTCTGACCTGTTCATCCCTGGGACACCTCACTTCAGGCTCACCTCAGCCACCTCTCTCTCCTATCTCCAACCTGTCCAGGCCCCCATTAGATCTACCCAGTGCATCTTCGGGCTTGCCAGCTCCTGAACATGTCCCCATTTCTTCATGCCCACCGTCATCACCTGATGCCTGACCCTCTGACTCTTGGACAATGGTCAGCCCCCTTCTAGGACAGGCTCATGCTTGGGGCTGCCACTGTGGAGGTCGGGGCCCATGGTCTCCAGGACCATTTGTGAAATCTCCATTTTGCCTGTGAACTGACAGTAGTGCCCATCTCTCATAATCTCGTTAAAATAGGATCCTCCAGGCCTCTGAATGGCCTGAGCTCATCAGCAGTGACGCCACCTCACATATGGAGCCCAACTGAGCTCCTGCAATACTTGTTGTCTGCACCAATCACCTGGCACTTACTTATTATTGTTGTGAAAGACAGACTCAAAGACAACCTCCCTTCGTGATCCTCACCTCTTAGAATTAATGCCCTTGTTCGGTCCCCTCCCCTTGAGTGTAAGTGGGATCTGTGACTCACTTCAAATCAATAGAATAAGGCAAAAGTGATAGGGTGTCACTCTGGCAACTGTGTTGCATTGTATAGAACTCCTCCTTGCTGGCCTGCCCATTTAGAGCCCCTCCTAGGAGCCAAGAGCAGTCTCCAGCCTCCAGCCAACAAGCAGAGGCCCTCAGTCTTGTGGCTGCAAGAACCTGAATTCTGCCAACAACCTGAGTGAGCTTGGAAGCAGATTCTTCCCCAGCTTAGCCGGTTGAGAACCCAGTCCAGCCAACACCTTGATTATAGTCTTGTGAGTACCTAAGCTGAGGACCCAGTGAAGCTGTGCCAAAATTTCTCACCCACAGAAACGGTGAGACAAAATATGTGTGTGTGTTTTTGTTTTTTTGTTTTTTGAGATGGAGTCTCACTCTGTGGCCCAGGCTGAAGTGCAGTGGCACAGTGTTGGCTCACTGCAACCTCTGTCTCCCAGGTTCAAGCAATTCTTCTATCTCAGCCTACCTAGCAGCTGGGATTGTAGGCGCCTGCCACCACACCCAGCTAATCTTTTGTGTTTTGGATAGAGACAGGGTTTCACCATGTTGGCCAGGCTGGCCTTGAATTTCTGACCTCAGGTGATCCGCCCACCTTGGCCTCCCAAAATGCTGGGATTACAGGCGTGAGCCACTGCCCCTTGCCATGTGTTGTTTTAAGGCAGTAAATTTGTGGTAATTTTTATGGAGTAATGGATAATGAATACAATTGTATATTAGTCATTTTTGTATAAGCCTCACTTCTTTGGGTGAGCAGGCATCATACTGTCTGTGTCCTCATGTCTAGAACAGAGTCTGGCTCATAATTGGTGTCCAATAACATTTTAAATGTATGTATAAATGAATTAATAAGAAAGCATAAAGGCTCTTCTCAATCTTCTGATTAAAAGGAGTCATCAATTACCTTTTGCTCAGTATTTATTGAGCCCTTGCCAAAGTAGTCAATACCGTACTGAGAGGTATAAGGAATAAAACATGGCCACAAGAATAAAACAAGCCACGTGGTGGTGCAAAGAGTGAAAGCTACAGAGTCAGACTTGAGTTTAGGTCTGACACCTAACGCCTCTGTAACCTTGGGCAAATTACTTAGCCTCTCTGAACCTCTGTACTCCCCCCCTCTAAAATAAGGGTAATGGTGTCTGTGACCTGGGATTGCTGTCAGAATTAAATGCATGCTGGGTGTCTGCTAAAGTGTCTAAAACGTAAACATTCAGGTATGTTCATTTCATCTTTTCTTTTTTTTTTTTTTGGTGTATTCTGGCTTTCTTTTTATTTTTGTTTTTTTATTATACTTTAAGTTCTAGGGTACATGTGCACAACATGCAGGTTTGTTACATATGTTTACATGTGTCATGTTGGTGTACTGCACCCATTAACTCATCATTTACATTAGGTATTTCTCCTAATGCTATCCCTCCCCTTCCCCCCACCCCACGACAGGCCCCGATGTGTGATGTTCCCCACCCTGTGTGTGTCCAAGGGTTCTCATTGTTCAGTTCCCATCAGTGAGTGAGAACATGCGGTGTTTGGTTTTCTGTCCTTGCGATAGCTGGCTGAGAATGATGGTTTCCAGCTTCATCAATGTCCCTACAAAGGACATGAACTCATCCTTTTTCATTTCATCTTTTTTAAAAAAAGCCACTTCCCCTTTTGAAATGAAATATGGAATGATAAAAAAAATTCAAATAAATTCCACTTCACCATCCAGAAGTTTATAATTTAGCTGTGGAACTATGACTAAACACATACAGAATAAGAAGAGAGTGTGTAACTGCACTGAATTAGGTATCACAGGGGCTAAGTGCTCTGGGAATTCAGAGGAAAGACACAGAGAGGCTGGGAAAGTCAGGGTAGGTTTAGTGGGGGAGGTGGGGATTGGACAAGTGGGAGAGGAAGGTGAGAACATTCTCGGTCATGGTAACCACATGAATGAAAGCATAGAGGTAGGAAAAAGTCACGGCACCTTTGTAGGAGTGTGAGGAAACCGACCTGGTTAGGCTGGAATGTTCAGGAATGGGGAAGACCAGAAATCAACAGACTAAATGGATGACACCAAGACATAGTGAGGTTTCTGAGTCAGGAATGAAGGGAGAAGTGGTGTTTAAGGAAAGCCGGTCTGGATCGTTTGCACAAGAAGTACTGGGGCAGAGAGTTGGGGGTTGGAAGGAGAGGGGAGGAGAAAGAGCCTAGTGTAGATGTTCAGAAAAAATGTATAGTTATTTGGCGTGAAGCTGCAGATCTCAGAGAAACATAAGATCCCAAATCTAAGAGCAAGACATTAGCCAAGGAAAGAACACCCCTGAAGGTGACAGCTAGCAATTCCTGCATCCCAGATGGAGTTAATGTCACCAAGAGAACTTGTACCAGGAGTGGGAGGAGACTGACAGTCCCCAGGGTCTCTCCACAGGAGAGAAGTCAGTTACACTGAAGATGCCTTCCAGGCCCCCCTTGGTCCCTTCTGACGTGACCGCAGATGATCGGGCCGGGGTGGGAGTCTGAACAGCAGATAATTGGCCAAACAAGTCTGTGAGGTCACTTGTCAAGGAAGACCTTATCAAAGAGGGACAATAGTAATTAACTGAAACCATCAGGTCCTCTTGGAGATTCAGAAGGGATCCTTGATGAATGTGTCATTAGTTGGCAAGAAGAGCAGACACAGAGAGAATCAGAGCTGCATGTGCAGCCACGATGTATTGGAACAGGTGTCCACAACCCATGCTACTGAGAGCCGCAGGAAGATCCAGTCTTCACGTTTCTTTGGACTTCTAGCCCACTTCTTACCAGTAGGTCCTGGGCATACAACATACCAACGGTCATGAGCAGAGACTCAGGAGCCGAACCACAAGAATTCAAATGCTGGCTCTGCTACTCACTATCGGCTGATTTGAGACCAGCTGCTCAGCCTCCACATGTCTCAGTTCTGTTATGTACAAGATGGGCATATTAATAACAGCACCTACCTCCTAGGGTTGTTGTGAGGATTAAATGAGTTGATATATACAAATATTTATTGTGGTGTTTGGCCAAAATGAGTTCTATGTGTGTTATTGTTATCAACATTTTTGGAATCTCTAGTTCTTCCTACACGAACAAGTGGTGACCCCACCAACTCACTCACCCCTGACATAGCTTCTCACGAGGACTGGCTCATGGTGGAAAATCCCATTTTCCTTATTTCTGCCCTTATAATAAACTTACCTATTATTTGAACTAACTTGAGTGGGTCTCACTTCTTTGCAATAGAAAGGGTTGCTACCATGTAAGCTGTGAAAAATGAGATGTAAACTGTGGACGTTACAAGTGTGCAACAGTCCTTCAGAATCGGAAAGGGCAGCTGGGACTCTGGGGCCTCTAGACTTGAGCACTTCCTGGGGAGTGAACCCAGAGTCCCACTTCCGGCCAGCAGAGCGAGGAGGTTCATTAAGCTGCCTTATCTTGAAGTTACCAGGTTTTAGGATCTGTCAACTTCCCTTGTGCTGACTCCGTACTCTGAAAACAAGTAAACTTCAAGTAAAATTACCCTAGGGGAGAAGCAGGTACTGACAGACCAACATGAGTGTTTTCACTTATGAGCAGTTTTATTTCTCACTGTAAGACATATAAATTGTTTTCACTGACATATGACTATTAAAAAAAAAATAATTTAAAAAGAAGAAATATAAATTGTATTTCTGAATCCAAGTCACTTGTAGGGGTGTAGCCAGCATTAAAATAATCACCAGGACCCATGCAGGCATCTCTGAATGAGACAGCGCAGCACAGCAGTTAAGAGTTCCTGGGTCAGACACGGATGAACTGGTTGCGTGATCTTGGCTAGTTACCAAGATAAAGTGACACAAGGTGTGTAAAGCTCCCCAACAGCAAGTCAGGATCTTCATACACATACATTTTAGAGGATAATAGTCCTTTCAAAAGACATGGCTAAAGCCAATAAAAATAAACAGAAAAATAGGATCTACTTTTGAGTGGAATCACAGGTTTGGGTGTTTTGGATATGTTTTATCATTATATAGGCACTTGTGTGTGTCTATATTTTTTTGAATATACAACATTTTAATGAGATACTGCACACTTTCAGGGAAAGCAATTCAATCTCTAATCCATGGCTTCTGATCTCCCCCTCTTTTCTACCTGCTGAGCTAAGGATGAACAACAGAACTTCTCAATTGAATTCTAAGCTTGGGCCTAAGCACGCTGTGCCTTCTGCCTTAGAGACTGCACCCTGGATGGCTCCCCTCCTCCCAGGAGACCCAGTAGGGAGATGACAGAGCATTGTAGTTTACATCTGAGCAGAGTAAACAGAGATGATGTTAAAGAGTCTGTCAGTGAAGGGCATGATTATGCAAAATGAAATACAATATTGATAAGAACTAGAAAATAAAACATGGTCACTCTTCCATCCCATTTCTCAGATGTCACTACTGTAGTCGCAACTACGGTAGTCTCAAGTCTTTAGGCTAAAGGTCATAGGTCATCCAACTTATGCCCTGGCCTTCTTCTGGAATTCTTTTACCTAGCAATTTCTGAGCCCACAGCTGAGCTATTTGTGACCCATTTGCTTCCACTATCTCATTTCTTGACCTCAGATGGTAATCAACTGATCAGGAAGACAATTTCCCCAGGGGCTGAGTGTGGTTCTTGGGTTACGATTTATGGCTATACCTTATGCCCGCCTGCCCCCAGGCCCTGCACCTTCATCTCAGCCAGAAGTGGCACCACCAGGAGGAAGGAGGCAGTGAGTGGTGCCGGCTGGGGATGGCACACATCTGCCCATGAGGACAATGGAAACGACCCAGTGCTCCATGGGTCACAGGTCATCCAGCCAGTTCTCTGCTGTTTCCTCTTCTTAAGATACTTCTTCCCCTCTTTCCCTATTGACCACAGACATCCTTTAGACCACCCTTTTCAGAAAGCCATCCCCTACTCACCCTCTCCCTCCAGGTTGGGCTACACCCCTTCCCCTGAGCTCCCATAATGCTGTGGTTGGACCTCCCATAGCACCCACCATACTGTGCTGTAATTTCCTCTTTATGTTTCTCTGTCTTCCCAAGAGCTCTTTCAGATACATAACAGGTTTTTAAATATATATATATTTTCAAATCACCAGTAGCTACCACATTGCTTGGTTCATAGTTAACACAAAATAAATGGTTCTAGAGAATGTGATTACATGAACTCTAACATTATTGGAAGAAAACAAGATGAAAAGAGGTGAGATATCTTGTTTAAAGTCATACAACTGGTTACAAGGCTTCTTCAAGAACCCAGGTCTTCTGACTTCAAATCCAGTGCTCTGTCTATGCAGCTACTTCTGTGCCTAGCAAGGATGGTGGTGAGGAGAGCTGGCAGCAGCCTGAGTATCCAGGTTCCCTGGCCATCCACTGGGCATTGAAGAAAGGGCTTGATCAGTAGATTGAGTGTCCTCTCCTCTATCCCTTACCAACCGGCCCCATCCCATCTTCTAAAGCAGTCATTTCTATTCCAAGTCATCCAGGTGACTCAGCCAGGGATCAAGTCCACGTGGTTCTTGGGTTGATTTGAGTCCTGTACTTAGAGGAGGGTAGGTAACTGCCCCTTCTCAGGAGCTCAGGGAGAAACTGGACCCTCGGCCCCAGAGCCCAAAGAAGGGAATGACCTTCCTAGTGAAGGAGGCAGTGAAGGTGTAGATGGGCTCTCGGGTGGCAGCATTGGTGAAGGTCACCCAGCCCACCTCATAGTCAAGAGACACCCGCACCTGCCGGGGCTGCTCCTTCAGGGTCAGCCGTGTGGGAAAGGAGCCCAGAGCCGAGACGAAGCCCCAGGCCAGCCTCACAGCCCACACGCCCTCCTCTGGCCGCAGTCGAAGCTCTCCCTTCCGCTGCACATCCTCACTCACCACGCCCACGGTGCAACTGCCCCCGTGTGCCAGGTCTATACTGACCACCCATGTGTGTCTCCCCCCTGTGATGCCAGTGTGGGCCAGAACACAGGTGGCCCGGTCAAAACGCTGGGGATTGTCCGGCGAGTTCTGCCATTTGTAGGAGAACTGAGCCCGCTGGCGGTCCTCGGACAAGAGGAGCTTGGGGTGGGAAGTCTGAGGGTCTAGAGAAATGTGAGCTGTGGGGATAACCAAAAGGGGCAGATGTCAGCAGACATGCCATCACCTCCAAGGAAGGCCTAGAAACTCCCCCTGGGCCCCACCCGTTAGTGTTATTGTTACCAAAAACAGGTCTAGTGCCTACATGGACCAACAGTGTGGCATCACCTGGGAACTTGTTTGATATACACTCTCAGAATCTGCATCCTAACAAGATGCCCAGGTGATTCGTGCACGTGTAAAGCCTGAAAAGCCTGCCTCAGAGGATGTGAAAGCTCTCGTTTAGTTCCATGTGGTCCTTGGGAAAGCTCTTCTGCTCATCGTAAATTGGTTAGTTTCCACAGCTGTGTGTGCCAGCTCGGCTCTCCTGGGGCCAGTACACCACATTCTCCCCTCCTCCTGTCTCTATCCCGGCGTGCAGAGACATTTCTCCCTTCAGTCCAAACTTCATGATTCCTCCCTGCTTTCCTCCCAGGGCACTGGTGACTCATGTATAGTCTTCCCTCTTGGCAGGCTCTCTGGCTCACGCCTGGGTTATTCACTCTGCCTCAGTAATTCTGAAACTGTCAGAGTCTGAGGATCACTTTCTAACACCAAAAGCTGCTGCAGAGCTTTGCATTTTGTTACTTTCAGTATTCATAAATTGAGAAGCTTCCATAAATTTAGGCCCATCCATGGGTTAGAGAACCCCCTCCAACAACTCTGTGACTCCCAGGTTCTTAGGCTGGTTGATTGAGAAACGACAGCCTTGAAGGGGTCCCTTCTGTTCATTTCTTTCCCACCCACAGGCCACCCTCCTTCTGTCATCTGTGAAATGACATCGGAGAGGAAGCAGGGGTTCTTCACAGTTCTAAAGATGTGATTATAAACCCAGATCAAAGTCCCCTTTATGCAGAAAGCACTCCCAAATGGACCTTATCCCATTCTGTGTTAATCTTTCTATCTACTCAGCATGTGCAGATCAGGATGTGAGCTTTGTACCACGAATGTAGTATGTGTATGTGCTTGTCCTTTCTTCATGGTTCTCCTGAGAGCCTTACAAAGAATGTGACACACACCCACACATATATACACACACGTATTCTATACAAGCGCATATGTGCATATATAATATATATGATGTGCATATGTATGCATGGGTGTATATTATGACTATTGTAGTGCCCAGATAGAATCCTGCAAAATTGTCTCTCTTTTTCAAGGACTTCTCATTCTCTCCCATCCTGACATAGGCTGCTTACCTGGCTCATAGTCCAACTCAAAGTGTAGTTTTTCTGTAAAGAAAATAAACCAGGATGAGATTTTATTAGTTTTACAAAACCATCAGACACTTAATGACGAGGAAACTGAGGCCCAGAAGAGGGAAGCGACAACAAGAAGAATGGAAGCTGGAATCCCCTAGGCCAGTGGTTCCAAGCTTGCATCAGAATCATCTGGAGCACTTTTGCTAAAACACGCCTGTTTCAGATTCAGGTGCTCTGGGGTGAAGCTGAACATCTGTATTTGTAACAAGTTCCTGGGCAATGCTGCTGCTGCTGGGAGCCCCACTGCCCTAGCCCTGAGCAAACAGGGACCATGTCTGCCTTGCTCACCTCTGTACCCACAGAGCCCAGGACATAGTAAATGCTGAAGAAATATCAGCTTAATGAATAGAGAAATGGGTTCATTTATTTATTATTCCACTTGGAAATAATTTTGGGGAGAGTCAAAGGTCAGTCTTTGATTAGAGTAAAATTTCTTTCACTGTCAGGCCACTGGAAGTATTTGCAGGAAATGGACTTATGGGAAAAGTCCTTCTAGGGTGACATCACTGTGGGTGAGTCATTTAAAAATTGGTGTCATCATTCATTCTGTCACGGTTAGTGAGGAGGTGGTTGGCAGAGAGCCATATCCCATTCCTGACTCTCGTTCCAAACCCTCTCCCGCCCCTTACCACCACTCCCTGTTCCAGAAAAGGAAATGGAGCACAGTCCCCGCAGGACCGTCCAACTCTGAGAGCCAGACTTCCAGAAGGAAAGTGAGAAGGAGGGAGGCACGGGCCAGCTACCACAGGGTCAAGATAAATACTGTGGCTGGCTATTAATTAACAATGCTCATCATCAAAAACTTATCACGTATTACAAATGTTGCTGTGGGATTTTTTAATTTATTAAGAATGATATACTGTTAATCATTATCTTTCATATTGCTTAATGACCACTGATCAGATTTGTTGAATTATTTTAAGATCAGTTTAACTTTTTCACCAGAAATATTCACCTTTATTCTCTTTCTTCATCGTCACAGTATCCTAATAGGCAGATTTTATAAAAATCTGCAAATAAGAAAATCAAGGCACAGGAACGAATAAACCTTGCCAAAGTCACACCTTTCAGCAGTGGAGCGTGGAGTCCACTCCTAAACCCGGGCTTCACGGCCACCTGTGCTCTGTGGAGGCCTGGGATTCTCTTACCCAGAAACATCTTCATCTCCCTCTGTAGCGGGAGGGCCTGCTGGGGAAAGTCCCGAATCCTCTGGCCCAGCTCTGGGGACACAGCCACTGGTTTCCGGCACTTTCTGGTTTCACATCTAGGGGCACAGAAATGATTGGGTCTGGGAATTATCATCCTTAATAATGTCTCCAGACTCAGCCGGTCATCTTCTAAAACGGCATGAAGGTGCTAGTTCCCGCAGGCAGACATACTTCTTATGGATGAATCCCACTGCCCATTTTTGGGCATCTATGGGTATACCTGAGAAGGCATTTGGGTATATAGAGGTTTATACATAAATTTACATTCTTAAGTGAGAATGTTATATACTTGTGTGGCAATAACTAGGCATGCAGTACATGCGTGTATATTTATATGGAAAAAGAAAAGAGAGAAATTATATTGCTTACCTTATTAGAGTGCTTCTGATATCCTAGGAGAAAGAGAAACCAGGGATTCAGTTTCCAGCTTCTCCTTTCCATTTTTTCTTTTTTAAATTTTTATTTTATTTATTTATTTTTTGTTTGTTTGTTTGAGAAAGGGTCTCACTCCGGTGCCCAGGTTGGAATACAGTGGCGTGATCACGGCTCACTGCAGCCTCAACCTCCTGGGCTCAAGGGATCCTCCCACCTCAGCATCCTGAGTAGCTGGGACTACAAGGGTGTGCCACCATGCCTGGCTAATTTTTTTTTTTTTTTTTTTTTTTTTTGTAGAGATGGGATTTTGTTATGTTGCCCAGGTACCTCCCACTTTTCTTATGACTGGAAAATACAAAATACATTTCTAGCCCTGAACAGGAAAAGGATACCAGATGTGTAGGGTCACAGAGCATTAGGACTCACCCACCTCTGGGGATCAGAGCCCAAAGCCTTTATTTTTTAGATAAAGATGATGAGGTGACCTTCCCCTGCTCATTAGAGGCAAAGTAAGTCTCATACCAAGGTCTCCTGTTTCTCAGTCCTGAGGGCATCCTTCTAAGTCATGCTGCCTATCCAAAACCTTATGGGGACCCCAATATCTCTCCTCCAGTGTGAGGAAGTGAAATAGACCAGCACAAACTTCCTGACTGGTGGATGGTGACATGTAGGCTATAGAGAATGGTTTGCAATGTACTTAATACTTTTCCAAGTGCTACTTTCACTTCCATCTCACTGTTGGATCCTCACAAAAGCCCTGTGAAATATTTAAGGGAAGTATCCTCCCTTTTTGGCAGATGGTGGGATGGAGAGGCGGAGACCAAAGAGCAAAAAGTGACCAGGGAACACTTGGAAAAGCATGAACCAGAATTGAGACCTTCTGGTCCTCTGACCCACCTCCCATCTGGGATACAGAGATGTGTGAGTCAGGGAGACATGACTTAGGCAAGGCAAAGATACAAGAGTCACAGGACAGCACAGGTGGGGCAGGGTTCAGGTTCAGGCCTCACCGTCAGGAGCTCCCTTGCTGGCCTCTCATTCTTCTCCTCCAGTTCTTCAATAAGAGTACTAAACCGGCAGATCTCTCCAGCAACCAGGAAATCAAATTCATCCTGTTGCTTCAAGATGTCTCCATCCAGGCTCTCCAATTGTGCTAAGAGGAGGCTCTGCTGTTCCTCTAGAAACTTCCTCAGGTGTGCAAACTCAGAAATCACTTGTTGTCTCTTGGTGGACACCTGAGTCTGAGGGGGCAGGAGGAGAGCCCAAGAGAAAGTTTGCTTCCTCCTTCTCCCTCTGCTCCTCTTCCTCCTACCCTGTCCCCAGGTAGATCTGGAACTGCATCATGGTTTCCTCTTCACCTGTCATCCCATTTCAGGGAGCAAGACTCACAGTGCTGTCTCAGCACCATCTGCTGCAGCTTCTAAAAGGGGTAAGGCTTAGAGAAGGTGTAGGAGGAGGTGGTGGGGACACCCTACCTCCTGTCTTGTATGAAAAGCACATTATATGCACAGCCCTGAGCTACTTTACAGTCACAGTCTCATTTAATACTTACAGTAATTCAATGAGATCATGATGATTTTTACTCTCCATTTTACAGATAAGTAAACTGAAGTTAGAGAGTTGCTTGAGGTCATAGAGTTAGTGTCAGAGTCAGGATTTAAACTCATAATAACTTCAAAGCCCTATAATCTATGTTGCCTCAGTTTCAGGAAGACATTGGACCGTGAGGAAGGGGAGGAACGTGGGGAAGGGGTGATGACTTACCAGGAGGACTTGCATCCTTTTATTTTCTCTTGACTGGATTTCTTGAATCTCCTCTCTCTCTTTTCTTAGACATTTAAGACACTTATGTATTTGTTCCTGGGGAGAAGGAACATAAAATACTCAAGATGGATATTGATTTGTTCAGGGTTGTCTTGTCATCTGAGCCTCTGCCTCCAGGAATGAAATGGCCCCAGGAGAGGAGTCTCTTCCTTAGCTGATAATCCCCGAGCCTTCTCCGCCCTGACAGCTTCCTCCCTTTAGGTCTGTTCCTCTTGATTTGTCTCCACGACTTTGGGTCAGGACTTTCCCCTTTACCCTGTGCCACTAGAGGCTGTGACTTGGTTTTCCCACTTGAGTCTTTCTTCAGGTTAAACATTCTATTGTGTTTTGCTTCGGGTAAGTGGTATCTGGGGTCTGTCCTGAGTTTGATATGCCCTGCACTGAAATCATTCCAGTTTCCGACACATCCCAAAGGAACATGTGTAAATAATAATCCTCCCTTGTTACTGCAATCAATTATCTGTGTATGACTCCAAAGGGGAGAAGAAACTTGGGTAATGTAAAAATAATTGATAAATTGTTTTCAAAATTATTTGCTCCAGAATAGAGTTAGGAACAGGTACACACACATTATAAATATGTGTGTTCAAATATATATTAGAATTCTCACTATCAGTTGCTAATTAACTAATTAAGACATCCACACACAGACTTGTACTAAAACACAATTCATAAACAACTAAAACTAGCACACACTCATTTAATGACAGATCAAATGGCATGCCACATGTATTTACCCAACCTGAATATATGTAAACATGAATTTTTCACAAACAGGAGCTCTCAGTTACACTCACACACTCAAATACGTACATACTCGGACTCCCACACAAACACACCAGACACACTTCTAAACATGCAAACGTTAACACATATACACACTGTTTGTACAATCATTCCCTCAGATATAAACTTCAGACACACCTGATCCATGGCACAGACACACACACTCATGTTTTGGTCACTCATTCATTCAACAAGTATTTGTTGAACTCCCATTATCTGTTGGCCACAAGTGAATACAGAACACACTCAAAAAAACATAAAACATAAACATAATTTTCCATGCCTGGGTCTATTGCCTGGGTGATCATGTAAATAAGGAGAAAGAATTTGGCCTCTGGGCGGCCTAAATAATCCACAACTCTGCTGTTTCTGTTAGTGCTGTCCAGTCCACCCTGGGATCCCCCAGTTCCCCTTTCCTACCCTATAGGGAGCCGCCGCATCCTCCAGGAAGCGCATGGTGTGGGTGGCGTGCTCTCCAGCCTCCCGGCACACCACGCACAACTGCATCTCATCATCCTCACAGAAGAAGTAGATCTTCTCTCCGTGCTCCTGGCAGGCATCCTCTCCCAAACCCAGTGTGGACACTAGCTGGAGGCGCTCGATGTTCTCCACCACGTTAGCCAGCTGCCAGTTGGGCCGGAAGCTCCCAGGACGGAAGGGTTCTTTGCAGAGTGGGCAAGTAGGGGACTCCTCCAGGTCTGGGCCTGGGATCTCACAGTAGCGAGTAAGGCAGCCCCGGCAGAAGTTGTGGCCGCAGTCGATAGTGACCGGCTCCCTCAGGGTACCCTGGCAGATGGGGCAGTTGACTTCATCTGCCAGGCTGGTCACAGAGGCAGCAGAGGCCATGCTGCTATGGCTTCCTCAAGGCCACCCTCTCTGCTTGGCCACGGGGGAAGGGCTGGGCCACACACTCACACACCCACATGTGCACATGGCTGGACACAGGTACATATTAAATATGCACCAGCACCCATATCGTCACACACTTGCATATCTGGCAGCCAGGATTCTATTCTCCTGCCAACAGCAGAGATGGGAAATAGCAGAGGAGAGGAAGGAAGAGGGGCTCACAGCATTTCAGAGGTGATCTTAGATGACCATAACCAGGGGCTGGCCATTCCTTTCCGTCCATCTAGATACACTCACAGTAGAAGGAAAGTGGTGATATGTCAGCTGTCCACTGTCAAAAGAAATATTCTTTTGGGGGCAGGTGGGAGACTGGGTCACAGAGTGGAGATGCCACTCCAGCCTTCCTGCAATATGGCCAGCTGTCTCCAAAGAGATTGGAGGTATCAGCCAGCCCAGGGCTTGCCCATCAGCAAGTAGGAGAGTGTGAGGCTCAGATAAGGTCCTTGTGCCAGGGTGTACACTGTACCAGCAACTTAAATGGTGATGCCTCAACTGGCCTGCCGCAAGCCTCAAAAAAGGCTGGAATATTCCCTATGCTGGGAAGGAGAAAGAAAACTAGCAATGGCCAGAATTTATTTACAATGACGGTACATTTTACATTGATATAAGCAATTTAAAAGTATGATCTTATTTTTGTGTCTGCTCTGCAACATCAGTGCTATTAGGACCTCCATTTCATAAATGAGAAAGCTGAGGCCCAGCCAGGTTATTCAACTTGCCCAAGGCACACAAGTAAGAAGGTGAGTGACCATAAATAATTTGCTGTCAGATCTATGTCTTCCAAGCAATGCCATTCAACATAAATGCAATGTGAGCCACATATGCAATTTAAAATTTCCTAGGAGCCATATAAAAATAGTCTAAACAGGTGAAAGTAATTTTAATGATTTTTTTATTTGGTCCTATATTTCCAAAATATTATCATTTCAATATGTGATCCTTATAAAAAGTTATTAATAAGACATTTTACATTTTTTAATTTGTGCAAAGCCTTTGAAATCCAGTGTGTTGGCCAGGCGCGGTGACTCATGCCTGTAATCCCAGCACTTTGGGAGGCCGAGGTGGGTGGATCACAAGGTCAGGAGATCGAGACCATCCTGGCTAACATGGTGAAACCCTGTCTCTATTAAAAATACCAAAAAATATTAGCCGGGCGTAGTGGCGGGCACCTGTAGTCCCAGCTACTCGGGAAGCTGAGGCAGGAGAATGGTGTGAACCCGGGAGGCAGAGCTTACAGTGAGTCGAGATCGCACCAATGCACTCCAGCCTAGACAACAGAGCGAGACTCCATCTCAAAAAAAAGAAAAAGAAAAAGAAAAAAAAATCCAGTGTGTATTTTATATATACAGCACGCCGCCATTCAGACCGGCCACATTTCAGTGCTCAGTAGACACATGCGACTGGTGGCTTCTGTATTGGACAAATTGGCTCCTGGGCTGCACTCATGGCAGGAAAAGCAGATATCGGGTGGGAAGGGGAGGAGATGAAGTGATTAGAGTAAAAAGGGAGCAACCACAAGGGGCTAGGCTGATCACCCAGTGGGAGAATGGGGGAAGGCCTGGTTTTATCCACAGATGTGAGCACGTGGATGAAAGACCGTGGCAGCTGATCTTGGTCCTGGCGTGGGGTGTGGGAGGAGCGTAGGGCTTTACTCCAGGAGACTGGGATCGTCCCTGACATGATACTTTCTAGCCCTGTGACCTCTGGAAAGTCACTTTACATTTGGAAAGTCAGTTTACATTTCTTTCTCTGTAAAAATGAAGGTAATAATGTTTGCCTAGAGGGTTATTAAAATTGAATGTAGTAATATAAAAATACTAAACCCTAGATAAATGTGGCTGAAACTGTTTATCTTTTTGACTAATCATTTTCTAACGTGTATCAACATAAATCATTTGCATTACGGTTTCTTGCCTTCTCCCTGCTACAGTAAAAAATATATAAATAAATAAATAAATAAATAAATAAATAAATAAATAAGATCGTCCAGTGTTACCCGAACCCCTGCGGGGACTGTTGTGCCAGGTAGTGGGGGATTTGGGACCGTAGGAGGGGCCACCATGGGCAGATGTGGCGAGGGAGGAAAGGGGAGAAGAGGGGTCCCGATGAGCAATCCTTACACCCGACCCGCAGTGTGGAAACAGCGTCCCGCCCACACACTTCCTACAGAATCTCCCGACGTCCACACCTCTCACTCCAGCCTGGACTTTGATGCTGTGGGCACGCCTCAAAGCTAGAAGTTTATGGCACCCACCTGCTCAATCTGACAGGAAGCGTCTGCTCCCCACTTCTCCCCAGCCACTGTGGTCTAGAGATTCCAGGAAACCCCGGTTCCCTGTGACCTCATGGTGTGCTCTGTTCTCCACCCTAGGGACCAGAAGGAGCCAGGAGTAAAGAACTGGTTTGCTTGGCCGCCACTGGGAAATTCTGGGTAATTCAAGACGCCCTGGAATTTGGACCCACTCCGCTGATAGGTGGTGGCCAGGGTTCTAGGGAGCACAGGAGGCGGAGCCAGGTGGCTTCCCTGTGCTGGCATTCCTGTCTCTCTCTCTCTCTCTCTCTCTCTCTCTCTCTCTGCCTTGCAGCCCTTTCACTCTGCGATTCGTGTAAGTGTGACTCGATTTCAGGGAAAGGGAATTCGCGTGGTCTGAGAAGGAGGCCGGAGTGGACGGGCTGGGGAAGGCACCGTGATGCCCTCAACCCCGTCCCTGAAGGTGGTCCACGAGCTGCCCGCCTGTACCCTCTGTGTGGGGCCGCTGGAGGATGCGGTGACCGCTCCCTGTGGACACACCTTCTGCCGGCTCTGCCTCCCCACGCTCTCCCAGATGGGGGCCCAGTCCTCGGGCAAGATCCTGCTCTGCCCGCTCTGCCAAGAGGAGGAGCAGGCAGAGACTCCCATGGCCCCTGTGCCCCTGGGCCCGCTGGGAGAGACTTACTGCGAGGAGCACGGGGAGAAGATCTACTTCTTCTGCGAGAACGACGCCGAGTTCCTCTGTGTGTTCTGCAGAGAAGGTCCCACCCACCAGGCGCACACCGTGGGATTCCTGGACGAAGCCATTCAGCCCTACCGGGTAAGAAGTGTGACTTTACCTAGGGCCCGTTTGGGGCAGGATGATGTCCTGTTATGATGGGAGGAAATCGGGTGGGGATCTGGATGAAAGACCTGGCTTCCACATTAGGGAACCCTAAGGTTATAGGGACTTTCGAGGCATTCCCAGACTGAAGGCAGATAGGCTCCTCTTGGATGTGTGCTAGTTCCTGGTCTGGGGGGAACTTCAGCTCCAGCTCTCAGAGGACCCCTCAGAGATGGAGTGCAAAGAACTGTAGCCTTGGCTTCACTCACTATGGAAAGAAAGCTGCCGTGCAAGTGGAATCTTCTGCAGATTATGGGCAAGGTGAATTTGTTCTCCCAGGATCCAGACTGGAAATGGGATTTCTAGGGCCCTGACTGCCAGGGCGCAGAGGGGAGGGAGGAGCTGGGGAACCTGCTAGCACTGCTCTCCTTCTTGAGAAAGGGAGGGTGGCAGTCGTCCAGAATTGTGAGAATTTCCCATCTGATCTTGGGGCACTTTCCCGTCAGCCTCTCAGATCTCTCTCTTGTCAACCAGTCACCAGGTCTGGAAGTGGTTTCCTTAGAAACATCTCCCAAATCTTTAATTCTGCCTTATCCTGTCAGCCAGGTTCTCCCTATCTCTTGCCCAGACTTTGCAGTCTCAACTGCATTCCCTGTCTCCATTCCCACCCTTTCCAGTCACCTTTCAATCTGCTGGGAGACAGATCCTCCTAAAACATAAAGTCACTCCTCTGCTCAAAATCCTCCCATGTATCCCTAGTGCCCAAAGAAAGTCCAATGTCTTTAGCAAGACATTCAAGGCCCTTTGTGGTCGGGATCCTTCCTCCCCATCCAGCCTCATCGCTCAGCCACCCTCCTCAAGGCACCATATGTCTAGCCAGACTGAGCTGCGTTTGCTGCTATTTTCCCGAACTGTCTTATTCATTCCCTGCTTCCAGTACTTTTTGAACATAGTCTCTTCCTCCTAGAATACTCTTCTCACCTTCTTCCACCTCTCTCTTTTTAAGTATACAATTCAGGGGCACTAAGTCTTCTTCTTTTATAAAAAAAAATTTTATTATGTTTTAAGTTCTGGGATACATGTGCAGAACATGCAGGTTTGTTACACAGGTATACACGGGCCATGGTGGTTTGCCGTACCCATCAACCCATCATCTACATTAGATATTTCTCCTAATGCTATCCTTCCCCTAGCCCCCCATGACCTGACAGGCCCTGATGTGTGATGTTCCCCTCCCTGTGTCCATGTGCTCTCATTGTTAAACTCCCACTTACAAGTGAGAACATGTGGTGTTTGGTTTTCTATTCTTGTGTTAGTTTGTTGAGAATGATGGTTTCCAGCTTCATTCATGTCCCTGCAAAGGACATGAACTCATCCTTTTTTATGGCTGCATAGTATTCCATGGTGTATATGTGCCACGTTTTCTTTATCCAGTCTATCATTGATGGGCATTTGGGTTGGTTCCAAGTCTTTGCTATTGTGAACAGTGCTGCAATAAACATACATATGCATGTGTCTTTATAGCAGCATGATTTATAATCCTTTGGGTATATACCCAGTAATGGGATTGCTGGGTCAAATGGCATTTCTGGTTCTAGATCCTTGAGGAGTCGCTACACTGTCTTCCACAACGGTTGAACTAATTTACACTCCCACCAACAGTGTAAAAGCATTCCTATTTCTCCACTTCGTCTCCAGAATTTGTTGTTTCCTGACTTTTTAATGATCGCCATTCTAACTGACATGAGATGGTATTTGATTGTGGTTTTGATTTACATTTCTCTAATGACCAGTGATGATCAGCTTTTTTTGTGTGTTTGTTGGCCGCATAAATGTCTTCTTTTGAGAAGTATCTGTTCATATCCTTCACCCACTTTTTGATGGGGTTGTTTGTTTTTTTCTTGCAAATTTGTTTAAGTTCTTTGTAGATTCTAGATATTAGCCATTTGTCAGATGGATAGATTGCAATTTTTTTTTCTCCCATTCTGTAGGCTGCCTGTTCACTCTGATGATAGTTTTTTTTGCTGTGCAGAAGCTCTTTAGTTTAGATCCCATTTGTCAATTTTGGCTTTTGTTGCCATTGCTTTTGGTGTTTTAGTCATGAAGTCTTTGCCCATGCCTATGTCCTGAATGGTATTGCCTAGGTTTTCTTCTAGGGTTTTTATGGTTTTAGGTCTTACATTTAAGTCTTTAATCCATCTTGAGTTAATTTTTATATCAGGTGTAAGGAAGGAGTCCAGTTTCAGTTTTCTGCATATAGCTAGCCAGTTTTCGCAACACAATTTATTAAACAGGGAATCCTTTCCCCATTGCTTGTTTTTGTCAGGTTTGTCAAAGATTAGATGGTTGTAGATGTGTGGAGTTATTTCTGAGGCTCCTATTCTGTTCCATTGGTCTATATGTCTATTTTGGTACCAGTACCATGCTGTTTTGGTTATTGTAGCCTTGTAGTATAGTTTGAAGTCAGGTAGCATGATGCCTCCAGCTTTGTTCTTTTTGCTTAGGATTGTCTTGGCTATGTGGGCTCTTTTTTGGTTCCATATGAAATATAAAGTAGTTTTTTCCAATTCTGTGAAGAAAGTCAATGGTAGCTTAATGGGGATAGCATTGAATCTATAAATTACTTTGGGCAGTATGGCCATTTTCACAATATTGATTCTTCCTATCCATGAACATGGAATGTTTTTTCCATTTGTTTGTGTCCTCTCTGATTTCCTTGAGCAGTGGTTTGTAGTTCTCCTTGAAGAGGTCCTTCACATCTGTGGGCACTAAGTCCTTTTCTCTCCCTGTCTATTCAACTGGAAATTTATCTTATCTTTCAAGGTGCACTGTAAATGTTTTCTGCTTTCCCAACCTTCCCTTAGGACTACAGGCAGAGCTGTCCTCTGTGTTCCCATCTTACTGTGTGTACCTCTGGACTACTGCATTTGTCTGTCTGTATTTTAACCACTCGACACTGACTTCTTCCTGAGATGGTGATCTCTCTTTAGGTACAAGGACTGGGCCTTTTCCACCTTTGAATCCCTCAGCACTTAACAGTGTGCCCAGGATGCGATACTTAATAATTGTGAGTTGAATTATTAATTCAGTCACCTCTATCCACCTATTCTTCTCTCCATAGGATCGTCTCAGGAGTCGACTGGAAGCTCTGAGCATGGAGAGAGATGAGATTGAGGATGTAAAGTGTCGAGAAGACCAGAAGCTTCAAGTGCTGCTGGTACAGGCCACTTCACTGGCTTTTTCCTTTGAAGGTTTTCTTTTTTTTTTTTTTTTTTTTTTTGAGACTGAGTCTGGCTCTGTCGCCCAGGCTGGAGTGCAGTGGCCGGATCTCAGCTCACTGCAAGCTCCGCCTCCCGGGTTTACGCCATTCTCCTGCCTCAGCCTCCCAAGTAGCTGGGACCACAGGCGCCCGCCACTTCGCCCGGCTAGTTTTTTGTATTTTTTAGTAGAGGCGGGGTTTCACCGTGTTAGCCAGGATGGTCTCGATCTCCTGACCTCGTGATCCACCCGTCTCGGCCTCCCAAAGTGCTGGGATTACAGGCTTGAGCCACCGCGCCCGGCCCTTTGAAGGTTTTCTTAAGAGACTCTGGGGAAACCTGTTGGCTGGTATCTGTTTCCTGGCAAACTGTTCTCATTCACCTTCCTGTGGCTGCACAAAGGCATTTGGGATCTCAGACCATGGGCACTAGAAGTGGTTCTGATGTCTTGCAATCCAAGATCCATCTTATATATCACATTTTACAGAGCAGAAAACTGAGGTCCAGAAAAGCAATGCTCCCAAGGCCACATAGCAAAGTGAAATTTCATAATGAACCTGGATTTCTTGACCCTTAATTCATTGTTCTTTCCATCTTAGTCTGTCTGCCTGAACACACCACCTTCAGATGGGAAGCTTGGGGTCAGAAGGTGTATATTAGTGTCTGGATTCTAGTCCTGACCACAGGCTGACCTTGAGGACAGTAGGCTGGTGGTGTGGCTACATCTGGGTCCCTCATGCCTCTTTTTTCATGCTATAAAGTTATGGAGGAATCGCAGTGTGGGGATTTCTAGTACCTTGACCAAGGAGAGAGTGTGGGGACAAAACAACTTCTCCACTATCCCTCAGCTCTCATCAAAGTATGCCCTGTAGTTGGTGATTTCCATGGCTAAAACCAAAATTACACACTCTCCCACTAAGTTGTGTTGACTCGTATCACAACTTCCTTTTGCCTTTAAGAAATGACTACAGTCTTCCCCCCTAACTTTAAGAAGGTATAGTAGGGTTAAGATAGTATTGTAGTTGTGGAAATATTTTTGAAAACTTCAACATAATTCTGAGAGCATAATGTAGTATTATTATTAGAATCTCTAGCTCAGACAGTAGCAGCACAGTCCTCATCACTTTTAAGTTCATCCTGAGACCTTTCTACTTCTAGGTGTATTAGTAAATAGAATAAGTTTTGGAACTAGTTACTCTCTATCCCTGTTAATCAAGAACAAATATATGGATGATCATCCTGGAAGCTATCTCTGAGCCCCTTCCTAACCATGTCTACTTTTTATCCCTTGCAGACTCAGATTGAAAACAAGAAGCATCAGGTGGAAGCAGCTTTTGAGAGGCTGCAGCAGGAGCTGGAGCAACAGCGGTGTCTCCTGCTGGCCAGGCTGCAGGAGCTGGAACAGCAGATTTGGAAGGAGAGGGATGAATATATCACAAAGGTCTCTGAGGAAGTCACCCGGCTTGGAGCCCAGGTCAAGGAGCTGGAGGAGAAGTGTCAGCAGCCAGCAAGTGAGCTTCTACAAGTGAGAGACACCTTATTACTTCATGTGATAGGAGAGGGACTCCACGGGGAAGGGGGTGGGCACCATGCTGTGGGCTGGAGAGAAGCAGGAAAGGGAAGTGGAGAGAGGTTAAGGGAGTGCAGACCCAGAGGGGCTGGAGAATTGCCCAAGTCATACACTGTGGTCATGTTAAGGGCTTTAGGGTCAGACAGTCTTGGATTTGAATGTTGGCTCTTCCAATCGTGTGAGACTTGACTGAGTCTCTTAACCTCTCTAAGCATGGGGAAAACAATAGCAACTCCCTCACAAAGTTGTTGCAGAATTATAAGAAACAATCCATATAAAATGCTTGGCATGGTTACTGGTACACAGAAAGAACTCAGTAACTGGTGTCTGCTGTGGTTATGAGTATGTGATCCTGGTTCATATCAGGTCCAGCTGATAAATGAAGACAGGCCCCTGCTCTCCACCACCTCCTAATCATTGCAGACACAACCCACCCCCACGATAAGGCTGAAACAGGGAAACCAGCACAAATGAACTGACTACAGAGACCCAAATTAGTAAGAAAACATGGTGTTAAAGAACAATCTAATGAGTAGGTAATTAAACAGGACAACTCTCTGCAGAAGGAGAGTTTTGAGCTCATATTTTAAGGAAAAAAAAGGATGTACAGAATCCCTGACAGGAAGGACTTATGGAAACTAAAGGTATGTTCTTGTCTTTCTTTTGTAGGACGTCAGAGTCAACCAGAGCAGGTAGGGCCCACTCCCCAGTCCTGCCTCCTTTTACTCAACACCACGACTGAAGGTGAAGGGGCAGGGTCACTTACTGCCACCCACTTACTTCCCCTCTTCCAGGAAAGCAAAGGCACTCTGGCAGACACATTGTCTCATTCAACCGTCCACAAACAGTCCAAACTCACTAAAGATTTGCGTTCTAAAGGTTCATTTTTAAATTGGTTGGTACTGGGGACACATTTTTCCCCTAGAAGTGAAGTTATAAATAATAATCATGTTTTTAGGTTGATCCAGGAACATTTATCTAATCTATGAAATTATTAGTACTTGAGTCAGTATCTAACACCATTTAAAATGTAATTCAAAGGAGGAATACTTTCTGTAGACTATGAGAAGCATGGAAACTGGGAATACCAGCCTGTTCTTTCATTCATTCATTTTTTACACACATCTCTAGTTTCCTTCAGGATTTTCTAATGCTACTGTAAAAGGACAGCCACCAGGAGCCAGAGGCATTGTAAACGCATGGCCTTTTCCTTCCCTGTCTGCTATAAGCATTAGCAGTCTGCACTGAGATGAGGAGAGGTGTAGTGACTAGGGAACACTTGTCACGTGTTTTGTGCCTATTTACATGCAGGGAAGATAAACCCAGGGTCCATGAATCAGGAAGTGTCTCCAAACATGCTTTTCAAAGAGCATTAGAGGTTTAGATCTAGAAGGGCTTGGGGATCTTCCAGTCTGATGAAGAAACTGAGACACGGGGGGTGAAGAGTGTTCAAGGTAATGCAGCAAGTGTCTGATGAGGACTGAGCTGGGACCAGAATCAGGAGTTTTTTTCATTGCAATATGTATTTTCATTTATCCTTTTTTTTCTTCCTTTCTAGCCTCTTTTCCTTTACAAATAGCAGCATACACAAGGGTAGTTTAAGGCTGTTTTCAAATGGTACCCTGTTGCCCTCTAGAGGTCAAAAGGGGTAATGATCTCTGTCCCTCGGCCCCGACAGACCCAAACATTCTCCTAAAGGGGCCCACCTCCAATTCTTGAGAAGTAATTATCGTTAGTTCCTCTTAGGTTTAACTGAAATGCCTACTACTTTAGTAACTACACATTTCCAAGTAAAGAAACGATACTCAATCTGATCATTCACCACAGACGCCAAGATCATTCTTTAGTCTGATTTTAGCCTCACTTGGTCTCACCCAAACATTTGTTTTTGGAATTTGGACCTAACTGGTTACTAAACCTGTCTGCAGGTGTGAGATGAACACTTTTGTGAGTCCTGAGGCCATCTCTCCTGACCTTGTCAAGAAGATCCGTGATTTCCACAGGAAAATACTCACCCTCCCAGAGATGATGAGGATGTTCTCAGGTAAAGGGGAAGGGGCCGCAGTTTTCCCCAGTCCCGTTAGCTGCCCTCCTGCCTTCCACCCATCTCCATCTTTCTCTGCCCTCGAAACCCAGCTCAAGACATCTTCCCTCCCCAGAGCCTTCCCTTAGTGATCTCAGTTAATTCAGGGGCACCATTCCCAGAGCATCTCCTCCACTCCCTAAGGACAGGTGCGGGACTGAGATTCCAGGAGGGTGAGGACCACTTCTCCTCCACTAGACCACAGCAGAAGCCAAGGCTTCTGTCCTCATCTTCACATTGTACTCAAGACACCTTGCCCCTGGGGGTGCCTATAAGAAGTAATAAGTCACAGATCTCTTTTTCTATTTCTGCTTCCCTCAGAAAACTTGGCGCATCATCTGGAAATAGATTCAGGTAAACAGCTCGGGACTTGGGGAGTCATTCTTCCATTCGCCCATTCAGTCCATGGCAGCAAACAGAGCAATAAAATGCATGAATTCTGGATCCTCATTGCTTGAGTTCTCTGAGACACTGGGCAAGTTATTAAGCCTCTGTCCCGCAATATTTTCTTCATCAGTAAAATGAAAAAAAAGTAGCTGTGAGGACTAAATGAATTAATACATGCAGAGAGCTTAGTGTATTACCTGACTCATAGTAAGTGCTCAGTTAATGTCATCTAGTTGTATAGATATTACTTGTTGAAAAATACTTATCAAGTCCTAGTTTTTTGAGCAGCATTGTGCTGGACTCTTTATTGATTTGAACAAATGTGCAATTTAAAAAAAATCACATTTATTTTTAATTGGTGCTTAATTTCGAAATTGTTTCCATAAGCATCACCTCACTCACTCTGGTATAGATCAGTGCTTTTCAAACTTAACATGCAGAAAGTTCTCCTAGGGATCCTGTTAAAATGCAGATTCTGATTTAGTAGGGTGGGATCGGGCCCAATATTCTGCATTTCTAACAAGCTCCCAGGTGATGGGGATGCTGCTGGTCCCTCCCTCTGCACTTTGAAAAGCAAATCCTTACAGCACCACTGGCTGATTAGGTAGAAGGGCGGTTCAGAGAAGTGGCCCAATGGCAGGCTGCCCGAGTCCAGCATTCCTTCTGCCTCCCACGCGCGTGGTCTGCTCTAGGAACATCTGTGGTTGCTGCCCGCTGTTGATGTCTGCGCTCTCCTCCCTCTAGGGGTCATCACTCTGGACCCTCAGACCGCCAGCCGGAGCCTGGTTCTCTCGGAAGACAGGAAGTCAGTGAGGTACACCCGGCAGAAGAAGAACCTGCCAGACAGCCCCCTGCGCTTCGACGGCCTCCCGGCGGTGCTGGGCTTCCCGGGTTTCTCCTCGGGGCGCCACCGCTGGCAGGTTGACCTGCAGCTCGGCGACGGCGGCGGCTGCACGGTGGGGGTGGCCGGGGAGGGGGTGAGGAGGAAGGGGGAGATGGGCCTTAGCGCCGAGGACGGCGTCTGGGCCGTGATCATCTCGCACCAGCAGTGCTGGGCCAGCACCTCCCCGGGCACCGACCTGCCGCTGAGCGAGATCCCGCGCTATGTGGGCGTCGCCCTGGACTACGAGGCCGGACGGGTGACCCTCCTCAACGCCCAGACCCAGGAGCCCATCTTCACCTTCGCTGCCTCTTTCTCCGGCAAAGTCTTTCCTTTCTTTGCCGTCTGGAAAAAGGGTTCCTGCCTTACCCTGAAAGGCTGAAGTGGGGCGCGCAAAAGGCGGCGAAGCGGAGACAGCTGCTCCCTGGGATCCAGCTCCGCCCCTGGCCAGCGCGCGGCCCGCGTGAGGCGAAAGGACAGGGGCTTGAGTCTCGAACAGCGGTTGTTTATACTTTATTTATCTTAGGCCCTCAGCTCCCTGACGTCCTGAGCCTCTCTGTGACGCTCCGGCCTTCTCTGCACCTCCGAGTGCAGAACCACTGGCGGGCTCAGCTGTGCCTAGGGCAACAGCCAACCTAGGAGCCAGCGGGCTTTCGGGGAAAAAACAGAAAAAGAGATCTAAAATAAAATGTTTAAACTGTTTCAAAATAATCATCGTGGGAAATCCAGGGTGTTGCTGGACTTGCACTAATTTATACAGTTCACTTCGTACTTTGACACACACCTGAAGATGCCTCCACCTTTGCACGGCTTAGGGCCTCTTCATCAGCTCTGGGTGGACCCCAGGGCCCCTTCCTTTCCTTCCCCTTCTGGTCATTTCTCTAGACTTGTAGAGAGTGCCCTAAGAAAGTGTGACTCACAGACCTCTGGATTCCATGTGCCCAATTAGTGCTGATGGGACTGAAGGAAAGGCTTAAATCCAATGGAAGCTGCCTGTGTTGGCAATTTAGGGCCGAGATGGCTGGAGGGAGTAGAAGCAGAGAGGAAGGGTGATGATCCCTCTGTGACCAAGACACAATCCTGTTCCTTCTTTTAGTCAGGACACCCCTGATGACAGACTATGGGACAATCACCAGGCCCCACTGTTTAATAAAATGAGGCTTTTGCTCAGTAGGTCTAACGTCTCAAATATTTGTTATTATTGCAGTTATTATGTGGACACAGAAACAGACCACAGGTGAAAATAACTTTACAAAGCGAAGTATGAATCCCTATACAAGTGATGGTTTCCCCAACCCCTACCCTTTCTCCTCTCAAGTTGAACACTCACATTCTCATCCTTCCACCCCAACCTCTGAAAAAAATCTGCCTTCAACTCCAATCCAGGTTCCCTGTACTGTAAGACAATACTCTGTGTGCAAGAACACTTTAGTGTCAGCACGGTGGCTCACGCCAGTAATCCCAGCACTTTGGGAGGCTGAGGCGGGTGGATCACTTAAGGTCAGGAGTTCGATACCAGCCTGGACAACATGGTGAAACCCTGTCTCTACTAAAAATATAAAAATTAGCTGGGCATGATGGCAGGCGCCTGTAATCCCAGCTACTCAGGAGGCTGAGGCAGGAGAATCACTTAAACCAGGGAGAAAGAGGTTGCAGTGAGCTAATATCGAGCCACTGCATTCCAGCCCAAGTGACAGAGTGAGACTCCATCTCAAAAACAAACAAACAAACAAACAAAACAGGCTGGGTGTTGTGGTCATGCCAGTATGCCGAGGCAGGTGGATCACCTAAGATCAGGAGTTCGAGACCAGCCTGGCCAACAGGTGAAACCCCATCTCTACTAAATATACAAAAATTAGCTGGGTGTGGTGGCGGACACCTGTGATCCCAGCTACTTGGAAGACTGAGGCAGGGGAATCACTTGAACCTGGAGGCAGAGGTTGCAGTGAGCTGAGATTGCACCACTGCACCCCAGCCTGGGTGACAGAGTGAGACTCCGTCTCCAAGAAACAAACAAACAAACAAACAAAACAAAGAACATCTTCATTATTGCGTGAGCCCTGCTCCTAAAGCATGGGTCAGATGTTTCAAAGGCACTCAAAGAGTTTGGACCATATGTGAATTTTATTTAAAAATTGTAACATGGCCGAGCACAGTGGCTCACTCCTGTAATCCCAGCACTTTGGGAGACCAAAGTGGGTGGATCACGAGGTCAGGAAATCAAGACCATCCTGGCTAATACGGTGAAACCCCGTCTCTACTACCAAATACAAAAAAATTAGCCGGACACGGTGGCAGGCGCCTGTAGTCCCGGCTACTTGGGAGGCTGAGGCAGGAGAATGGTGGGAAGTCAGGAGGCGGAGCTTGCAGTGAGCAGAGATCGCACCACTGCACTCCAGCCTGGGAGACAGAGCGATATTCCGTCTCAAAATAAATAAATAAATAAATAAATAATAAAAATAAAATAAAAATAAAAATTGTAACATGAATCATTGTGATGTAAATAATTAACCCTAACTTGACTGTTGGACAAATAGAGGTTCTTGATATAAAAGAAACCAGACAATGTGGGGTTTCTTCTGCCCCCTCAGTGTGGTGAGCAGAGCCATCCTTGTCTGACCTAAGTGGCTTGGTAGTCCAACCTAGTAGTAGTAGTAGTAGTAGTAGCATGCATGCCCAGTGCTTATTATAAAAGTTGTATATGCTCATGGTTAAGAAAATTCAAACATTTTCAAAGTGTACAGATAGAAACCTCTTTCCCCACCCACTCAACACTTCCCCTTGCCACTCCCCATAGTTAATCATTGATATCAATTTTTTGTATATCCTGCAAGCTTTGAATACAAATATACATTATTTTCTTTTTTTTTACATAAATTAGATTATGCCATAAATACTCTTTGCAACCCCTCCAAAAGAAAAACTATGTGCGACACATGCTAATTGTAACATTGGTTAAACATTACACAAGGCTATAAAGTTAAAACAAATTTGTTTTAATTATATCTTCATTTGAACCTTACAACAAGCCTGTGAAATACATAAGACCTATTTTGTTTTTCTCATTTGGTGGTTGAGAAAACTGGCACACAGTAAATGAACTTGTCTAACAAGTTTCACAGCTGGTCCTTGTGACCTGCTGAAGTAGAATCTACCCGTCCTGGAGCTCAGCGCAGTCACCTTTCCACCACACTCAGACTTCTAAAACAGACACATCCCAAAGGGGCTTTGTTTCATTTGCTACCCACTGAATTCACGTTTTAGACAGACAGGGCATTTTTGGTTCCGTATGAAACAGAAAAAAAAAAAAAGAAGAACCGATGAACATAAGCACACTGTATTTCCAAGTCTCTGGTACTTCTAATTTTAGAGCGGTCCAGATAATTTGAAAGTGTGGATATGCACATTTGGAGGCTCTGTGCCTATATTAATAAATTGTTCTGCATAAGAAAGGAAAGAGAAATTCAGAAGCCAAAAGAAATTTGGGAGTGGCTAAGACCTCAGGGTGAGGACTGGGAGCTGCCTGAAGGAAAAGCAGAGGAAAGAGATTCATTTGGTGGTCCAGCTGGAGCCGCAGGAGGGCTGTGTTCCTGTGTTTGTGATGTAAAACTGTCCTCTATCTCCCCTACAGGATCCTCCGCACAACCTATCTTGCCCCTAATGCTTTTTGTAAGTGTTCCTGAGTTCCAGGTGCTGAGTTCTGTCCACTACTGGGCGGGAGGAAAAGAGACCCCACGAAAGAACTGCTGGGCTGCTGGACTATGTGAGGAGCAGCCACACTGAGGTGCCTCAGAGAACCAGAGCGGTTATTGTAAGGACCAAGGTGGGACCTATAAGGGAATCTCTCTGGAGCTCAGGGACCGTGATGACAGTGAGCTGGTTGTAATGGGAACTAGAGCCAAGACAGATGCATTGTCTCTCTGGTCAGCTTACTTCGCTCTGGATGTGGGGTCCGTTCTCCTGTCTATAAGGAAGCTTCCTGACTCTACTCATGGCCTTTATTTTCTCCTTCATTTTCAGTTCTTTCCTTCTTTCAGACTTCCAGTGTAGAGCATTGACTCAATCATACTTCTCAGTTCTTGGAACATGATCATCATCAGTTCATGCAAGGTCTTATTGATTCATTTGTATTGTCTCCTCTCTCTCCCATTTTTATTCCCATTCTCCTCACTCCCGTAGGCAGTTACTCCCTAATGTTTTTCTTTTTTTAAAAAAAAAATTCAACTTTTAAGTTTGGGGATACATGTGCAAAATGTGCAGGTTTGTTACACAGGTAAATGTGTGTCATTGTAGTCAGCTACACAGATCTTCCTATCACCCTGGAATTAAGCCCAGCACCCATTAGCTATTCTTCCTGATCCTCTCCCTCCTCCCACCCCCGCCTTCCAACAGGGCCCAGTGTGTGTTGTTCCCCACCACCTCCCGTCATGTGTCCATGTGTTCTCATTATTTAGATCCTACTTAGAAGTGAAAACATGCTGTACTTGGTTTTCTGTTCCTACTTCAGTTTGCTAAGGATAACAGCCTCCAGTTCCATTCATGTCCCTGCAAAGGACATGATCTCATTCCTTTTTATGGCTGTATAGTATTCCATGGTATATGTGTACCACATTTTCTTTATCCAGTCTATCGTTCATGGGCATTTAGTTTGACCTCATGTCTTTGCTATTGTGAATACTACCACAATGAACATACACATGCATGTGTCTTTACAGAGAACGATTTCTACTCCTTTGGGTATATACCCAGTAATGAGATTGCTGGGCTGAATGGTATATCTGCCTCTAGGTCTTTGAGGAATCGCCACACAGTCTTCCACAATGGTTGAACTAATTTACACTCACATCAACAGTGTCAAAGCATTCCTTTTTCTTCACAACCTTGCCAGCATCTGTTGCTTTTTGACTTTTTAATAATAGCCATTTTGACTGGTGCGAGATAGTATCTCATTGTGGTTTTGATTTGATTTTCACCTATAACCGTCTGATACTTGACAAACCTGACAAAAAACAAGCAACGGGGAAAGAATTCCCCAAGCACTAAACAAAACCTAGTTGGGAGCAGAACAATTCTCTCTTACCTATTCTTTTTCTTACGTGTGATCAAGAAGTCTGTGGTCAAAGTCTGAAATTTGGCACAAGTATAGCCCAGCAGTCTGAGACAAAGACAACCAAGGTAGCAGAGCTCATACTCAGAATAACAGACGAAGGAAGGAGTGGGGCCAAGGATGGACTCTGGTCAAGGCCAACTTTCCCTGCATCTCTAGGGCTAGGTGTCCCTAGAATGCAAAGAGAAGTGCAGCTTCATTGTCTGGGGACCAGAGTAGGGAATTAAAAAAAAGAAAGGTGTATTCAAATTCACAGAGAAACAAAAAATGCTAATGAAAATTGCAGGGCAGATTGCCTTTAATTAAGGATTGTGGGGCTATCACCAGTGAATATTATTTGTAAATGTCCTGCTTCCTACTACACTCTTGTGTCTAGAAGACAGGAGCTAATTATTCTTATTATGACAATAAAGCCATTGCCACCAGAATCATCTCCTCACAGAAGCCTCTTTGTGGAGGAGTTCTGAGACTGGGGGAGTGCCCCTAAGAACCATGTAGAATTAACAGTAAATTCAAACAAGTCAAGATGCCCAGCTGTGTGAATGTGAAGGCCTCTTGTAGTCTTGACTCTGCCAATGACTTTGACCTTGAGAAAATTATCTCACTTCCTCAGGGCCTAAACAGCACTGAGATTCCCTTCTAACTCTGAAATCTTGTGACTTAAACCCTCACCTCAAGGAGCTGTTCATCTAAGGGAGGGAGGGTGCTGCTTATACCCTCTAGGTATCACCTTGTTACTCATATGACTGGGGGCCAATTTTATATACTTTCTTACAGTTCTCATGGGAAAGAAACGACCTCCCACCTCTGTGCCCAGCAGTGAAAGCATGGGCTCTAGAAACAGGAAGTCCCTGGTTCAAATCCCAACATGTTTTAGTTGTGTGACCTTAGGGAGGTTTACTTAACTCTCTGAGCTTCCAGACTCTTGGTCTGAAAAGTGGGAACAAGTGCCTACCTGAGGACTGTTATAAGGACTAAAAGAGATAATGTATGTAAAAGTGCTTGGTGCACTGCCTGGCACAGCATAAGCAGTTAGTGAAGAGGATATTCTGGAAAGAATCTCAAAGTTGATAAGATCCAGACTTTTGCCTTTAGGCAAACATCTAATGGTGTCCATTTTACAGAGAGGGCAATTAAAACATAGAAAGTTTAAATAATGAGGAAAATGAATTCTTTCCTCCAATAAATGAGAGCTAGGAGAAAAGGCAATCTCTTTTTTTTTTTTAAGATTATAGCAAAACTAGCAATTAAGAGTTCCCAGGTGCTAGGTGTTCCTCCAAGGCCTCCTTCTCTCATACTAGGGCATGTCTCAGGATCACGTGATCTTCCTTGTTATGAAATCCTCTGGGGCAGGTTCACAGAGCCACTGCAGAGTTGCTGCAGGGGTTTTGAGGGTTTGTATATTGAATTAAATTTACAGTTGACGAGCATAACTCATCACAAGCTTCACCACATTGTAAGCTCACCACCATGTTAACAACTTGTTTCTGCCAGTGGTACTATGAGTTAAGTGGTAGGTTAAAATTTGTTTGCAGTTTTGCAAAAAAATATAGGTAAGTACTGGTGACATGCTCAAGGAATTTTTTAATTTTTTAAAGAAAAAAAAGAACCTTTTTTTTTTTTTTTTTTAACTATACAAAAAATCTGAGTGGCTGTGAGAGTTAAGGCTGCAGTGAGCAAGTGTGATTTTCTCTTACTCCAGACTCCATGCCTCAGGAATTAGGCTGACTGTCCTTGAACGGTCAGTGCATGAAGCCTTGGACCAATAACAGGCATGGAGTTACAACTGAGGTTGGCATAAATTCAGGACCTTGTGAGGACTGCATAGTCAGAGAAAGGATAGGTTAGGGGAGATCACTCAGTCACAGGGAGATAGGAAGGAAGCTTTCCCTGAGAATCCTTCTGAGAAACAGGATCCCTCGCCTAGGGCATGCACAGAATTTTGGTATGTGGTGTAGAAACTCCCCATCCCCTGCCCAAGCCAAACAATAAACATAAAATTGTATTGAACTGGTAGTATTGCACCTGGGTTTGCTGGCAGGAGCACTGCATGGAATGTCCTCAGAAAGCCCTGCTGAAGGTGAGCTCAAAATAAATTATTAAAAACAAATGAAGAAATGACCCCCTCTCCATCAGAAGGCATAAATTTGGAGGAGTACAACCCCTAAAACCCCAACTATAGAATACTGTAAAAGAGACTAACATTTTTGAATGATTAAATAACTGAGATGTTAAAAAAAAAAAAAAAGAAAAGAACATGAAAATCTGGTGTAAAGAATCAACAAGAACTTCTACACATAAAAATATGGCGAATGAAACAAAATTTTATTGACTTGGCTAAAGAGCAAAGTAAAGCAGCTGCAGAGAGAGTTTTTGAACTCTGAAGAAATGAACCAACATGCAGCACAGAGAAACAGGGAGAAGGAAAATAGAAGAAAAGTTAGGAGATTTTGGAGAAATGGAATGTGAAGCTCCAAAATATGACTTACATGAGTTATGGGAGAAAAAAAAGAAAGGAAATTGGGTGGAACAATAATTTAAGTGATTCTGCTATGGTCTGAATGTTTGTGTCCCCCCAAAATTTATATGTTGAACTAATCCTCAATGTGATGGTATTGTCAGAGGCATTTGAACCAAAGCGACTCCATCTTGAGTGAGGGCTAGGAAAATGAGGCTGGGACTTGCTGGGCTGCATTTCCAGAAAGTTAGGTGTTCCTACCTCTAGATGTTTATGGTTAAGGGAACAGATTGATAATGTTTACTAAACAGACCCAGACTTGGGAGTGTCCTAATATCCCAATATCTTGAAAAGAAAGGCATTCCTAATTTTGCTTTAGAGATAATAATATTGATTATTGCAAAACTAGCAATTAAGAAAATTAATCCTTTATCATAAACCCTTGTAGCAGAGCACATCTCCCCATTCTCTTTTTTATCCTGTATATACAAGCACTGTACCTAGGGTGGACGTGTTTCTCATTTTACTTTCGGGAACACCCTACTCTGCCTGTGGAGTAACTATTTTTTCTCCACTTTATTTTCTAAATCAGCTTGCTTATACTTTGCACTATGGACTCACCCTGAATTCTTTCTTGTGCAAGATCCAAGCACCCTCTCTTGGGATCTGGATTGAGACCCCTTTCCTGTAATAGTATTAGGAGATGAGGCCTTTGGGAGGTGACAAGGTCCTGAGAGCAGAGCCTTCATGAATAGCATTGCTGCCCTTATAAAACAGACTGGAGGGAGCTTGTTTGCCCTTTCCACCATGTGAGGACACAGCAAGAAGGTATCATCTATGAGGAACTGGCCCTCATCAGATATGGAATATGCTGGTGTCTGGATCTTGGACTTCCCAGCCTCCAGAACTGTGAGAAATAAAGTTCTGTTGTTTATAAGCTCTCCAGCTTGTATTGTGCTGTAGTAGCCTGAATGAACTAAGACAGTGATACTGACTGAATTTTCCAGAACTGATAAGAGATACCATCTATAGATTCAAGAAACACAAGTCCTGAATAGGATAAATAATGACAAATCTACATGCCTCCCTGACATCCCCTCACACACACAGAACTGAAGAAAACAAAGACTAAGATAAAAATCTGAAAAGCAGTCTGAGGGAGAAAATGGATTACTCCCAAGGAGCAATTAAACTTTCTTAGGCAGACTTTTGGACAGCAACAAAAGAGGTCAGGAAATAGTCTCTTCAAACTTATAAAAAACAATAATGATAATAACCATTTAACTAAACATCTGTTCTTGGCAAAACTATAGCTCCAGACAGACTGGGAATGAAACGAAATTACAGAGACAAAAAGGTAGCTGACTACAAACACTTGCTGAGAGACGTGCTAACATTGACCACTCAGGAAAAGGGAAGTAAAATCCAGAAGGACAGGAGGGGATGCAAGAAGCAGTAATAAGCAAATAAATTGGTAAATGCGTGAGTAAAAATAAAGAAGCTTAGCTTCATAGAACAGTAAAAAACGTAGTGACAATTAGAGGTATATTAAAACAAGGTTAGGCTTTAAGGACCTTTTCTCCCCACCCTCCCCAATGTATATATATAACAATTCAGTCTCCTAGGTCCAACAGCTTCGTCCCAGCAGCATCCCATTTCCTCCTTTCTTCCTCTTTCCCCCATCACCCACAACCAATAGTTGGCTCGCTGTCACTGCCATTGCCCAAAAGGAGAGTTTAATGGACAGACTGGCTACAAAGATGTGTGTAGGATGAAGGCAAACCAACAAGAAATGGTGAAGCATTCTTGGGCTAACAAAAGCAACTACCACCCCAGCCCTGAAAGGGGAAGTGAAGAAGCAATATTGAACCCAGAGAGAGCTGTAGCTTCCACAGAAGCTGCAGTGTAAAGCAGGAGACAGTGGCATCAGCCAACCCACGGCCCCGGAGGGAAGGGGAACAACCAGTCTCTCTCTACTCCAGTCCTATTATCTTCTGCAGATGCCATCTGTTGGCTAAACGGAATCAGAAGCCAGAAGGCAAGAGAGCCTCTACATTCCGTAGAGCTCATCTTTATAGGCACAGAGGGGGAGAGAATCTTGTGTGGCAAACAATATCCAACACATCCCACAGCCCTCCCCATGACCTGCCACCTATTGTCCCAATTCATTAGCACTCCCTTCATCTAAATTCTTTGAATGAGTTGTAATTGCTCTCTCTCCACTTCATCTTTCATCCTTTCCATATTGCCAGATCCATCAGTCACTTCTGCTCTTATGCCCATGATCTCTCCGCAGTATTTGGCACAGTCGACCCGACCACTTCCTCCTTTAAACATCTCCTCTGGGGATCATCCCCTACTTTACTGGGCTTCTTCTATCTAACTGGTTGCTGCTTGTTGTCTTTTTTGGCTCCTCCTCTGCCTGGCCTGTAGATGGAGTGTCCAGGGATCAGTATGGGCCCCAGTCTGATCTTCACACTCACCCCATGGCCCTAAGCGGTACCTATACACTTTGTTACACCTACTTATTTTTTACTTCCGCCCTCTTACAGCCAATTATCTGCCTAACTTCTCCACTTAGATGTCCAGTAGATATGTCAAGTTTAACGTGAGCAAAATGGAACTTTACTTTTACCACCTCTACTTTCAAACCTATTCTTCAGTCATTCTAAACTTTCATATTTTTCTCCCTGATCAAACCCCAAATCTAGTAGGTATCCATTTTTTTTCTTCTGACCATCTCCAATCTATTCATTCTAACTAGCAAGCTCTGTTGATTCTACCCTCAAAACCTATTCCAAATATGTTCACCTCTCTCCATCTCTCCTATCACTGTAGTCAAAACCAGCAGCATCTCACTTGGTTGACCACAAAAGCCTTGCCACTAAACACCTCTCAGTCCTCTCTCCCTCTGCAATAATTTCTCCAAACAAATATATCTCTTTAAGATTTGGATTATACACTTTTATGGAGTATATGTGACATTTTGTTACATGTATATAGTACATAGTGATCAAGTTAGGGTATTTACAGATTCCACATGCATTTTTGTTTTATAGTAACTCTAATCTGCAATCGCTGAATTTATGCCTCCTATCTAACTGTGTGCTCGCATCCTTTAACCCGTTTCTCTTCATCCACCCGCTCCCTCTGCCCTGCTCACCCTTCTCAGTTTCTGATTCTCTATCTTTTCACTCTGCCTCCATGTGATCAAATTTTTAAATTCCCACATATAAGTGAGAACATGCGATGTTTGTCTTTTTGTGCCTGGCTTGTTTAATTTAAGATAATGACCTTCAGTTCCATCCATGTTGCTGCAAATGACATTCTTTTCATTTTCATTTTCAATTTTTCAAAAAAAAGAAAAATTTCATTCTTTTTTTTTTATTTATTTTTTTTTTGAGACAGAGTCTCACTCTGTCACCCAGGCTGGAGTACAATGGTGCGATCTTGGCTCACTGCAACCTCCGCCTCCCAGGTTCAAGTGATTCTCATGCCTCAGCCTCCCGAGTAGCTGGGATTACAGGCACATGCCACCACACCCAGCTAATTTTTGTATTTTTAGTAGAAATAGGGTTTCACCATGTTGGCCAGGATGGTCTCCATCTCCTGACCTCGTGATCCACCCGCCTTGCCCTCCCAAAGCGCTGGGATTACAGACGTGAGCCACTGTACCTGGCCAATTTTATTCTTTTCAATGGCCAAATATTATTCTACTGTGTATATATAGCATATTTTCTTTATCCATTCATCCACTGATGAACACTTAGGTTAATTCCTTATCTTTTCTATTGTGAGTAGTACTGCAATAAACATGTGAGTGCAGGTATTTCTTTGATATTTTGATTTCATTTCCTTTGCATAGATACCTAGCAGTGGGGTTGCTGGATTGAACGGTAGTTCTATTTTCAGTTTTTTGAGAAATCCCTATACTATTTTCCATAGAGGCTTTACTAGTTTACATTACCACCAACAGTGTATATGAGTTCTCTTTTCTCTGTCTCCTTGCCAACATCTGCGATTTTTTGTCTTTTTTAATAATAACCATTCTGACTGGAGTAAGATATTATCTTGTTGTGGTTTTGATTTGTATTTATCTGGTGACTAGTCATGGTGAACATTTCTTCATATACTTCTTGGCTGTTTGCATGTCTTCTTTTGAGAAATGTCTATTCATATCTTTTGCACACTTTTTAATGGGATTATGTGTTGTTTACCTGTTGAGTTGTTTGATTATCTTGTATATTCTGGATATTAGTCCTCTGTCACATGAATAGTTTGCAAATACTTTCTCCAGTTTTGCAGGTTGTCTGTTCACTCTGTTGATAGTTTCTTTTGCTGTGCAGAAGGTTTTAGTTTAATTAAGTACCATGTGTCTATTTTTGTTGCCTGTGCTTTTTAGGTCTTAGTCATAAATTCTTTGCCTAGCCCAACGTCCAGGAGAGTTTTCTCTAGGTTTTCTTCTAGGATTTTTGTAGTTTCAGGTCTCACAGTTAAGTCTTTAATCCATTTTAAGTTAATTTTGTACAAAATGTTTCTCATCATTTTGTGTCTTGAGACATAAAGTCAGATTCATTCTTCTGCATCTGGCTATCCAAATTTCCTAGCACCATTTATTAAAGAGGCCATCGTTTCCCCAATTTAAGTCCTTGTCAACTTTGTCAGAGATCAGTTGGCTGTAAATATGTGGCTTTATTGCTGGGATCTGTATTCTGTTCCGTTGGGCTATGTGTTTATTTTTATACCAATATCATGATGTTTGGGTTACTATAGCCTTGTTTTTTTTGTTGTTTTTTTTTTTTTCTTGAGACAGGGTCTTGTTCTGTCACCCAGGCTGGAGTGCAGTGGCATGATCGCAGCTCACTGCAGCCTCCACCTCCTGGCCTCAGACTGATCTGATCCTCTGCCCTCAGCCTCCCAAGTAGCTGGGACCACAGGTGTATGCCAACATGCCTGGCTAATTTTTTGATTTGTTGTAGAAATGAAGTCTTACTATGTAGCCCAGACTGGTCTCAACTCCTGGGCTCCAGTGATCCTCCCACCTCAGCCTACCAAAATACTTACAGGCATGAGCCATGGCACCGGGCTGTAATATATTTTGAAGTCATTTAATGTAACGCTTTGTTCTTGGTGCTCAGGATTTCTTTGGCTATTTGGGCTTTTTGGGGGAACGGGGGTTGGTCCATATGAATTTTAGGATTTTTTTTTTTCAAATGCTGTGAAGAATGATGTTGGTATTTTGTTAGGGATTGCATTGAATCTGCAGATTACTTTGAACAATATGGTCATTTTAGTGATATTGATACTCCTTCCAATCCATGAGCATAGGGTGTTTTTCCATTTGTGTCGTTTTGAATTTCTCGCAACAGTATTTTGTAGTTTTCCTTATAAAGATCTTTCACCTCCTTGGTTAAGTTCAATCCTAAATTGTTTTTGGTAACAAAAATCTCTAAATGAGATTGCGTTCTTGATTTATTTGTTGACTAGATCATTATTGATGTAAAGAAATGCTACTGATTTTTGCATATTAATTTTGTAGCCTGAAACTGTACTGAATTCAGTTACAAAATCTAAGAGTTTTTTGGTGAAATCATACCTTGTGTTTCTTTCTTTTGCCTGGTTCTTATAGCTAGGATTTTTAGTACTATGTTGAATAAGAGTGTTGAGAGTAGACATCCTTGCCTTGTTCCAGTGCTTAGAGGAAAAGCTTTCTGCTTTTCCTCATTCAGCATGTTAGCTATGGGTTTGTCATATATGGCTCATATGATTTTTTGAGGTATGTTCCATCTATGCCTACTGTGTTGTTATGTTTTTATCTTAAAAGGATGTTAAATTTTATCAAATGCTTTTTCTGCATCTATTAAGATGATCCATCCTGGCTAACATGGTGAAACCCCGTCTCTACTAAAAAATACAAAAAACTAGCCGGGCGCAGTGGCGGGCGCTTGTAGTCCCAGCTACTCGGGAAGGCTGAGGCAGGAGAATGGCGTAAACCCGGGAGGCGGAGCTTGCAGTGAGCTGAGATCCGGCCACTGCACTCCAGCCTGGGCTACAGAGCGAGACTCCGTCTCAAAAAAAAAAAAAAAAAAAAGATGATCATATGGTTTCTGCTCTACATTCTATTGATAATATATATCATGCTTATTTATTTATATTGAACCATCTTTGCATCTCTACTATAAATCCCACTTGATTGTGATGTAGTATTTTTCTATGTGCTGTTGGATTTGGTTTGCTAGTATTTTGTTGAGGATTTTTGTATCTATGTTCATTAGGGATATTGACCTATAATTTTCTTTGTGTTGGTGTTGTGGTGTAACTGTCTGGTTTTGGTATCAGGGTGATGCCGACCTCATATAATTAGTTAGGGAAAATTCCTTCCTCTTTGACTTGTTTGAACAGTTTCAGGAGGATCGGTATTAGTTCTTCTTTGTATGTTTAGTAGAATTCAGCTGTTAATCCCTCCAGTCCTGGGTTTTTCTTCTTTGAGAGACTTTTAATTACTGATTCAGTCTTGCTATTAATTATTGGTCTGCTCAGGTTTTCTATTTCTTTCTGATTCAGTCTTGGTACGTTGTATGCTTCCAGGAATTTATCCACTTCCTCTAGGTTTTCCAATTTTATCTAGTTGTTTATAACAGTCTCTGATGATCTTCAATATTTCTGTGATGTCAGTTGTAATGTCTCCTTTTTCAATTCTGATTTTGTTCATATGGGTCTTCTGTCTTCTTGGTTAGTCTAGCTAGTAGCTTATTGATTCTGTGTATCTTTTCAAAGAACCAAATTTTCATCTCATTGATCCTTTGTATTTCTTTAAGTCTCTTATTTTCTGCTCTGATCTTTATTATTTCTTTTCTTCTGCTAATTTGGGGTTTGGTTTGTTCTTGCTTTTCTAGCTCCTTCAGGTCCATCGTTGGATTGTTAATTTGTAATCTTTCTACTTTTTTAAAATAGGTATTTATCCATCCTGGCTAACACAGTGAAACCCCGTCTCTACTAAAAAATACAAAAAAAAAAAAACTAGCCGGGCGAGGTGGCGGGCGCCTGTAGTCCCAGCTACTCGGGAGGCTGAGGCAGGAGAATGGCGTAAACCCGGGAGGCGGAGCTTGCAGTGAGCTGAGATCCGGCCACTGCACTCCATCCTGGGCGACAGAGCGAGACTCCGTCTCCAAAAAAAAAATAAAATAAAATAAAATAAAGTAAAATAGGTATTTATTGCTGTAAACTTTCCTCTTAGCAGTGCCTTTGCTGAATCCCACAGGTTTCTTTTTGTGTGTTTCCATTTTCATTTGTTTTTAGATTTTTTAAAATTTCCATCTGAATTTTTTTTTTTTCTTTTTTTAAATGGAGTTTTGCTTTTGTTGCCCAGGCTGGAGTGCAATGGTGTAAACTCAGCTCACTGCAACCTCCGCCTCCTGGGTTCAAGCGGTTCTCCTGCCTCAGCCTCCCACGTAGCTGGGATTAGAGGCTCTCGCCAGCACGCCCAGCTAATTTTTTTGTGTTTGTTTTGTTTTGACGGAGTCTGGCTCTGTCGCCCAGGCTGGAGTGCAGGGGCTTGATCTCGGCTCACTGCAAGCTCCACCTCTTGGGTTCACGCCATTCTCCTGCCTCAGACTCCCGAGTAGCTGGGACTACAGGCGCCCGCCAACGCGCCCGGCTAATTTTTTTTTTTTTTTTTTTTTTCTTTTTTGTACTTTTAGTAGAGACAGGTTTTCACCGTATTAGCCAGGATGGTCTCTATCTCCTGACCTCGTGATCCGCCCGCCTCGGCCTCCCAAAGTGCTGGAATTACAGGCGTGAGCCACTGCGCCCGGCCTATTTTTTTGTATTTTTCATAGAGACGGGGTTTCACCATGCTGTCCAGGCTGGTCTCAAATTTCTGAACTCAGGTGATCCACCCTCCTCGGCCACCCAAAGTGCTGGGATTACAGGTGTGAGCCACGATGCCTGGCCTTCCATCTTAATTTCTTCATTGACGCAGTGGTTATTCAGGACCATGTGGTTTAACGTCTATGTATTTGTATAGTTTCCAAAGTTTTTCTTGGTATTGACTTCTCATTTTATTCTATTGTGGTCTGAGAAAATACTTGATATGATTTCAATTTTTAAAAATTTGTTGAGACTTGTTTTGTCATCTAATATATGGTCTATGTTGGAGAAGGTTCCATGTTCTGATGAAAAGAATGTATATTCTGCAGTCGTTGAATAGAATGTTCCGTAAACATTAGGTTCATTTGGTCTAAAGTCCAGTTAAAATCCAATGTTTCTCTGTTGATTTTCTGTCTAGATAATCTGTCTAACGCTGAGCATGAGGTGTTAAAGTCCCCCACTATTATTGTATTCCAATCTGTCTCTCTCTTTAGAGCTAGTAATATTTGCTTTATGAATCTTGGTGCTCTGGTGTTTGGTGTATATATATTTAGAACTGTTGTATCTTCTTGGTGGATTGATCTCTTTATCATTATATAATGACATTTTTGGCTTTTTTTTTTTTTCACAATTCTTGACTTAAAGTTTGTTGTATCTGATATAAGTATAGCTACTCCTTCCTTCTCACTTTTTGTCTCCATTTGTATGGAATATCTTTTTCCAACCCTTTACTTTGTCTGTATTTGTCTTTACTGGTAAGAAACTTTACTGAGTTTCTTGAAGCAGCTTACAGGTGGATTATCTCTTTAAATAAATCCAGCCATTCTACATCTTTCAAGTGAAGAATTTAATCCATTTACATTGAAGATTATTATTGATATATGAGATTTTGTTCCTGTCATATTGTTGTTTTCAGATTGTTTTATATATTATTTGTTCCTTTCTTCTTGATGTTATTGTGGTTTGGTGGATTTCTGTAGAGGCACTATTTGAGTCCTTTCTCTTCTTCCCTTGTGCGATTGCTTTACTAGAGAGTTTTATGCTTTTGTGTGTTTTTATGATGGTAAATGTCATCCTATCACTTCCAGGTTTAGGACTCCCTTGAGCATTTCTTGTAGGACTGATCTAGTGATAACAAATTCCCTCAGTATTTGCCTGTCTGGGAAATACTTTATTTCTCTTTCCTTTATAGTTTAATTTGACTGGATCTAATATTCTTGGCTGGCAGTTATTTTCTTTCATCATTTTGAATATACCATCCCATTATCTTTTGTCCTGTAGGGTTTCTGCAGAGAAATTCACTGTTAATCTGATGAGTTTTCCTTTTAGGTGACTAGGCACTATTCTGTTGCTGTTTTTAGAATTTGCTCTTTGTTTTTGACTTTAGACAGTCTAATTATAAAGTGCTATGGAGAAGACCCTTTGCATTGCATCTGCCTGGGAAACATTGAGCCTCCTATACCTGCATGTCCAAATCCCTTGCTAGGCTTCGAAAGTTTTCATCTATTATTTCATTAAACAGATTTTCTAATCCTTTCATTTCTTCTTCATCCTCAGGGATACTAACAATTCATATATTCAGTTGCTTTATGCTGTCCCAAATATCATGAAGTCTTTGCTAAGTTTTTTTATCTAGGCAAAGTAAATGGAATTTTTTTAAAATTATTTTTTATTTTTGTCTGACTAGGTTATTTCAAAAGAGCTGCCTTCACGCTCTGAGATTCTTTCTTTTCCCCAATCTAGTTCTATTGTTGAAGCTTTCAAACGTATTTTGTATTTCCTTTAATAAATTCTTCATATCCGGAATTTTTATTTGGTTCTTTTAAAAAACAATCTATTGCTTCAGTAAATTCCTCATTCATATCCTACATTATTATTTTTGTTTCTATTGTTTTTCAGAATTCTCTTAAATATCACTGAGTTTCTTTAAAATCAGTATTTTGAATTCTTTATCTAGAATTTCATGAATTTCTTTCTGATTAATAACTGTAGCTGGAGAGATATTGTGTTCCTTTGTTGGTGTCATATTTCTTTGTTCTTTTGTTTCCTGTGTCCTTACGTTGATATCTGCACTTCTTAGTGCAACAGTCACTTCTTCCATTTTTGAAATTGCTTTCATAGGGGAGGATTTTTTTCCTGAAGATTTTACATGTTATTTGTTGAGTAGGGTGCTTTGGCTTTGATTCTGAGTGCCTATAGTAGTGTGATCTCTGTATGATTTATTTGGCAGTATACAACATCAGTGGTATCTGTGACTTCCTCATTGACTTAAGGTGCACTTACTAGTGAAGGCTGTGGTGAAGTTTGGCTGGGAACTAAGATGTTAGGTGGGCCAATCTTCAGGCCCTACTGATGGCAGCAGTGGGTTGAATGAGCCTGTGCTTGGGCCACAGAGTGGCTTAAACTGACACCAGTGTTAGTGGGTCTTGGACAGCCCATTCTTGGGCCTTCAGGTGACTTGCTTAGATGTTAGCAGTGGCAGCAGTGGGCGAGGCTTGTGGGCAACTTCTCCTGGGCAGCTGGTGTGAAATGGGTAATGGCAGTAGCGATGGTGGAACAACCCACTAGGACCTAAGCAGTCTGTGCTGGTGTTGGTGGTGGCTGTGACAAGTTGGGCAGGCTAGTACCCTGACCCACTGGTAGCATGTGTGGGTGGGTGTCAGCTGTGGTGGCATTGGTAGGTTGAGTTGGGCTGACCTCAGACCCTGGCAGGAATGATTCAGATGCCAGTGGTAGTAGATTGGGCTGGGCAATTTCCAGGCCCCTGGCTGATGTGCTTGTGTACTGGAGGGATGGGATCAGGTCAGCAGACCTGTCCTCAGGCCCCCCTGCAGTGCATTCAGGTGCTAGCTGTGATAGGCAGAGATGGGGAGGTCCCCAGACCACTGGCAGAATGCTCAGGTGTGGGCTGGCTGTAGTGGTTGCACTGTAGTCCTGCAACCAGGGAAGGCCAATCTCAGCGGAAGCATCATGAGCAAGTAGCTGTGGGGAGTGTAGTCTGCTCACACCTTCGTCCACAGCAGCCCATAGCAGCAGTGGTGGGATTTGTCCTAGGAATATGTGGAAGTACCCGGTCTCTACTCTCCCTCCTCGACTTAGACTTGGCTTGGCGACAGCAGCCCCAGCCAGGCCCAAGGGCAGAATGCAGACCCAGGTGGTTGAGCTCTCAGAATAATGACTATGGGTTTGCCACCAGCAGGGCAGGACCCCTCTCAGGTGGAACAGCATGGACAAGTAGCCACAGGGAGTGCTATCTTCTCATGCCCTGGTCTCACTGCAGCCTGTAGCAGTGGTGATGGGATTTTTCCAGGGGATGCATGGGAGTACTCAGTCTCCCCTCTCTTTTTTGCATGGTGGCAGCAGTAGCAGCAGAAACAGCAGTGCCACATCAGTCTGGCCTCAGGGTAAGACATAGACCCCAGGCAGCGAGGTTCTCAGAATGGCACCAAACTGAAGCTGCTGTGGGCTCAGATGCCTGTGGGACTCTGCGTGACTTCCTTCTCTGGAGCAATGCTTCTGTTGATTTCTAGGCAGCTCCCTGTGTTAGGCTAGAAGCCCACAAGGATTGAGAAATTCTCTCATTGCTAAGACTGTAAAAGCCTGTGGTGGGAGTATGGGATCCTGGAGGTTTCTCTGTTACCCTTTCTCCACATCCAGGAGCTTCTCCCAGCTCCCCGGCAATCCTGGCTAAGCAAACTGCCTTGCCTTGCTCTCCTTGCTTTCAGTGTTTCCTGTAACTTCTCTATTGAATCCTAGTGTTCTCTTAGATGATTGATGCTGTGCGAATATCTACTTGTTATTTTGGTTCCTCTCCATGGAGGAGGCACATACTAGTGTCATCTATTCAGCCATCTTCACTACTTCCTCCAAATAGATTTTTTTAAGTAATTATATTTTTTCTTTGTCTGTTGCACTTATTTTCTAACATTTATTACTTATTTTATTAAGTGTTATTTATTGTTATCGTTATTTCTAACACTTCTGTACTTATTTTTGTCTATCTCTCCCTTCTAGAATGTAAACTCCTTGAAGGAACTTTTTAAAAACTGATGCATGCCAAGTACCCAGAACAGTGCCTAGCGCATGTGTTCAATATTTGCTTACTAAATTGAATCATTACTCCTCTGTTTATAACATTTCAGTAGCTTCCCATTGCACTTAGAAAAAAAAAAATCCAAACTCTTTAGCATGGTCCACAAGGCCCCCACATGATTCATCCCTGCTTACTTCTCCACTTTAATATCTATGGCTGGCCAGACGCAGTGGCTCATGCCTGTAATCCCAGCACTTTGGGAGGCCAAGGCGGGTGGATCACCTGAGGTCAGGAGTTCGAGAACAGCCTGGTCAACATAGCAAAACCCCGTCTCTTCTAAAAATACAAAAAAATTAGCCAGATGTGGTGGCGTGCGCCTGTAGTCCCAGCTACTCGGGATGCTGAGGCAAGAGAATCACTTGAACCCAGGTGGTGGAGGTTACCAGTAAGCCAAGATTGCGCCACTACACTCCAGCCTGGGTAACAGAGCAAGACTCCATCTCTACTTAAAAACAAACAAACAAACAAAAAAAAAACCTATGGCTCTTTCTGTTCTCCCATACCCATACTCTAAATGCAGTCTTTTTGTACCCAGTTTGTCCCTGCTGTAGGACTTTGCTGTTCCCTCTAGCTGATGTGATCTTAGACCTTCCCTCTCACTATTCAGATTTCAGCTCTCATGCCGTCTTCTCAGGGAACTCCTCTCTGATCACACATTATAAAATAGATAATAGGTCACCATCTATCACAGACTTCTTTCAGTTTCCTGCATAGTACTAATTACTTTTTTTTTCTTTCAATTTTAACGTATTGCCTGTCACCATCTGCTGGAATATAAACTCCATGAGTGCAGAAACGTTGTTAAACTTAGCACTGTTGTAACCTAGAAACATCCTGGCACATCACGGGCACTTAATAAATGAATTCAGGAGACATACGAAGCCTGGAGATAACAGATTTGAAAGAACAGAGAAAACAGGGGGAAAAGTCAACAAGAAATAATTCAGGCTGGGTGCAGTGGCTCACGCCTGTAATCCCAGCACTTTGGGAGGCCGAGGTGGGAGGATCACTTGAGCCCGGGAGTTCAAGGCCACAGTAAGCTACGAGTGCACCACAACTAGAGCCTAGGTGACAGAGCAAGACCGTATCTCTAAAATAATAAAAATTCAGCCAGTTGTGGTGGCTCACACCTGTAATCCCAGCTAGTCAGGAGGCTGAGGCAGGAGGATCACGTGAGCCCAGGAGTTTCTAGGCGGCAGTGAGCTCTGACCCCAACACTGCACTCCAGCCTGGACAAAAGAGCAAGACTACATCTCTAAAAATAACAATGATAATTCAATAAAATTTCCCAGAAATTTTATTCTGAAAAGCTAAACGTTTCTAGAATGAAACTGAAAAGCTATACGTTTCCAGAATGAAAGAGCCCACTGATTTAACCAGCACAGTGGAGGGAAAAGCTCATACAAAGTAACATCAACAAATCTAAGAGTAAGGGCATGGAGTCACATGCGTCCAATCCCAATGCACTGGGAGGCTGAGCATCACTTGAGACCAGCCTGGACAATATAGGAAGACCCGTCTCTACAAAAAATAAACAAATTAGCCGGGTGTGGTGGCATGCTCCTGTAGCTACTCGGGAGGTTCAAGTGGGAGGAATACTGGAGCCCAGGACTTTGAGGCCACAGTGAGCTATGACTGCACCACTGCCCTCAAGCCTGGATGACAGAGTGAAACCCTGTCTCTAAAAGACAAAAGGAGGGGGACCACAGAGAGAGGAGAAGGGAGGAAAGGGAGGAGGCGGAGAAGAGTAAGAACACAGACAAGGCCCGAAGATTCCGGTAAAAAACAAAAACAAAAGAACAGACCATATACAAAGGATCAGAACTCAGGGCATCACAAGAATTCTCAACAACAAAGGATGCCAGAGGGCAGTGGAGCAATGCTTTTGAAATTCTGAAGGAAAATTATTTTCAACCATGAATCCTAAACTTAAGGAACCTAATTAAGTATAAAAGCGGGATAAAGATATTTCCAGATATTCAAGATTTTAAAAATTCAACTTCCATGCACCATTTCTCAGAAAGCTCCTAGAAAATGTTCCTCCAAAATGAAGTAAATTAAGAGAGAAAACATAGGATAAAGAAACAGAAGCAATCTAGGACCCCCAGTATGATGGTGAAGGAATATCCAGGAAGCCAGGTACAGGTGAGGAAGCAGCTATTCCAGATTCAAGGCCAGGAGGCTTAAGAGATGCATCAAAACAAAACTGGTAAGAGCACCTGGTGAATGAGGACCTGGAGATTTTGACAACCGTGAAGGAGTTTGGAGTACAATAAGTAATAAAGACATAGGAAATGATGCAAAAAGGGAAAAGGAACTCCAGGAAGACAAAAGATTCTGCAGGAAGGAAAAATGATTGTGGCCACATGCACAGCCCAGGTGTGAATAGCTTTTACACAGATGTAATAACAAGCACACCGAATACTTGTTTAACCACATTGAAGGGATGGTGATGGATGGAAGAGAATGTCTGTGTGTGTGATAAATGATAGAGAACGCAGAGGGCTACATCTTCCTGCTCCACAGTGGGAAATGAGAGGATAAGGCCCCAAACACGAGTTATTTAGAAAAAACCAAGGCAAACACAAAACAGTTTGCTAAAAGGTATGAACTGGGTCTTTGGAGGGAGGAATGGGGCAGGGAAATGTGCCTATTTGTAAGAAGCACTGTAGAAATAGTTTACCATATATGCAAGTATAGTTATAAAAAACTAAAAACTATGAATATAAAAAATAAAAAGGGAAAACTTACGAGTCCACAAATGAGAGAACAGAGAAGAAATATGCTCTTTGCCACTAGCGTAATTTTACAGGTAGTTTTGTATAATCCTCCCTTTTCCATCTTTAAGATGGCAATTTAAAAAATCAGAAAGGACTGTCGGGCGCGGTGGCTCACGCCTGTAATTCCAGCACTTTAGGAGGCTGAGGTGGGGGGATCACGAGGTCAGGAGATCGAGACCATCCTGGCTAACAGGGTGAAACCCCGTCTCTACTAAAAATACAAAAAAAATTAGCCGGGCATGATGGCAGGCGCCTGTAGTTTCAGCTACTCGGGAGGCTGAGGCAGAATTCCATGAACCCAGGAGGCGGAGCTTGCAGTGAGCCGAGATCGCGCCACTGTACTCCAGCCTGAGTGAGCGAGACTCCGTCTCAAAAAAAAAAAAAAAAATCAGAAAGGACAAGAAAAACAGTTGACTGTGTTAGGAGGCAAGGCTGCACATTCTATTTCCTCTGGGGCAGTGCTTATTTTCCAAGGAAGAATTTTGGGGGTGCTATACTGGATGTCTCCCTTCTCAGGGAGAGTCATCACTTGCTCCAAAATGCTGGACCTCAGCTCAAGGGCACCACCGCAGGAGGAATAACAAGGTGGAGCCATGCAACAAATGGTCTGTGTCCCGCAGTAGGCTCTTTTTGAGGGACTTCCAGAAATGACAGCACGTGTGCAAACAGAACAGAAAGCAAAGTTACAGAGTTACAGAAGGCACAGAAGGAAAACCTTCGGCTACTGCTATCAATGGAATTTCTCTGCAGCCTGGTGGCATTTGAGATACAATATAGATCCTACAGATATACATTTCCAGACCGTTCATTCAACAAGTCTTTATTGAGCACCTACTCTGTGCCCAGCACTGCACTAGGTGCCATCAGAATACAAGAGTAGTATAAGATGTTATCCGCCCTCCAGGAGCTTACAAAACTAGAGGCAGAAATAAGATGTACATGTGACTCAGGCAGCATGTGGCACACACAAAGTGGGCAGCTCTGAGACAATGGTGGTCAAGAGACCACTGAGACCCGGAACAGTCTCTTACAACAGGGTGGAGGACTTAAAACTTGAACAGGGACTGGCAGAGCATTTGGAATGGGTAAGGTCAAGACTGGGAGATCAATTTGGCTGGAGCAGGGGAGCTTGTGTTAAACTGTGGCCATGAGGGGCGCCTGGACAGAGGCTGGGTCCGTGGGCAATGAGGAGACACGTTACTCCCTCTCTTGACATGAAGACCTGGTGGACTTGTGGCCTCCTGCTGCCTTCCTTTCCCTGTCTTCCCATCTCCTCTCTCTCCTAGGAAAGTGGAACCTGGAGGCTGAGCAGGGCCAGGGACAGTGGATTAACACCCTGCTGGGGAACGTGGTCAGAACTACCCAGGCAGGGGAGGTTCTGTTCCACTGGATATTTGTCTTGGTGTTTTTGGATGTGCTAATCAAGAGCAAGATGTTCTGGATTCTTAAAACTCCCCCTACAAGGACCAATCCAGAGATAATTTATTGATCAGTGATCACAGCTGGTACCCCAAAGCCGTGTATGTCTGGATCCTTCTCTAAGACCACAGATAGCTCCAGGGAGTCCCACATCCTTGGCTATGGAAATATGCTCAGCCCTGGTTTCAGAGAAGCCTGGACTCCACTCTGGACCCCATGAGATGATATGCGCTGGTACTCCAGGCCTTAAATGGCTTGGGAAGCCTCAGTGGATTTTCATTGTTTATTTTCAGCATTGCCGTGTATGCTTAACTCTGAGATGGGGTGGGGTCGGTCTGTTTAAAACGCCAGGGAAGGCGGGCAGCAGAATGGATTTGTGCAAGAAGGAACCTGTAGGGTTTAAGGACAGCAAAATGATCTTAGGCATAATCAACTGGTTTTTCCAAGGTCTTGCCACGGTGGGCAAGAAAATGCTGTGTCAGGCCCTTACTCCACAGAGAGTGCAGAGCCGGGGCCAAGGTAGTGGTCAAAAAGGAAAGGAGCCCTCATGGACTCCAGGGCCAGAAGTTCCCTCGGGAAACTAGCAGGAGGTGGGAGAAGAGCCTCGTTAGGGCAGTAGATGGAGCAACAGCACTGAGTGAGACCTCAGGGGGCCAGAGCGACGGGAAGGTGGCTGCCAGTGGATATGGGGTCCCCTACTCCAGGTGCTCAGGCCAGGCATCCCTTCCCCCCATTGAGAGTCCTGGAATTCCAAGGAAGTGAAGCATCTGAGGGTGTGGGGCCAGGGGCAGATGTCAGGGTTCAGGGTCTCAGCAGGAGGCGCGTTCCTGGCCACTTGAGCCACAGGAAGGGGACCAGGCGCCGGGTGAAGGTGGCAGTGAAGGTGTAGATGAGTTCCTGTGACTCTGCGTTGGTGAAAGTCACAGTGCCCCCTTCATAATCCAGGGCGATGCCCACTCTCCGGGGCCGCAGTGCTGGGAAAAGCTCGGCCTCGGGGCTGGTGTTGGCCCAGATGCCGGAAGAGGAGAGGCGCAGTGCCCACACGCCATCCTCTGGCCGCAGGGAGAGGTCTCCCTTCCTCTTCATAGAGTCTCTGGCCACCCCCACCATGCAGCTTTCCAGAACTTCCTCCTCTTCCTCCTCCTCTTCTTCCTCTTCATCGCCCAACGATTCCTCATCTTCGTCTGTTTCCCAGTCATCGTATCCATCCCCATAGCCGGCCTCCTCTTCCTCTTCCTCCTCTTCTCCTTCTTCCTCCTCATCCCCATCTTCTTCATCCTCAGACCAGCCCTCCCTCTCCACTTCCACTTCCCAGTAGACCTTGCCCCAGGTGAAGCCCTTGCTGCCCAGCACCCCAGGCTCACAGTCAAACTGCTGGGGGTGCAGGTAGGCGCTCTTGTACAAGCTGGTGTAGGTCACGCACTTCCAGTCCTCTGACAGCTGCAGGTACCCACTGGCCGACTGTGGGTCCAGGGTGACACTCACTGTGGGGACAAGGGGAAAAAAAAACAAACAACATCACTGTTTTGTTTTTTTAAGTTAGAGGGAATAAAATTTATTTTGGCAGACAGTGTTAAACAAAATTAAAGTTGCATATATTAGTAACGTAACATCCTTAATTTGGTATAAGTGTGACACATTTTCTGGCTTTGTATTCTGCTAAATCACCATAACTAAACTGCTTTATAAACATGATATACTGAAATTTAACTTTACTGTTTTCGCTTACGCTCTGATTCCAAACAAAACTTCATAAGCTTCCTCTATCTCTGGATCTCTGGGTCCAACTCATCATCAATATCATCCAAGTGTGGATCACCAGCCCCTGATAAATCTGTTCCACTTTCTTCATAATCTAGAAAAAAAGTCCTCTTTTTCAAGTAACTCTTGATATGCCTCTTGGGAATCTGGATTGGCTGCAGTGAAACGAACACTATGAGATGTATAAAATGCTGGTTCATTCACATAGTAATTGGGATCTTTTTCGGGTGTTGCATTTCTGCATGATGAAGTTGCATGGACTCTACCCCAGTTACTGCACTGGAGCTCTACAAGCTTCAAGAGCATCTGCTTCATGTCTCTGCCACAGTTTGCATCTATAACAACATTTTCAATTTCCTAAATAATTTCTTCCATATCAGTCCCTCCTTTTTCCTTCCAAGCATCTTCCAAAACTGACTCTGTCAACTTCAGCAATTTTATTGCACAAATTAAGCTGTCATCCATGGGATTAGAAAAGAGGGCATTCAGGCATTCGGCAACTCCCAAAGACCAACCTGAAGAATATCTGCCCTTGTAACCTGTCCATTTGTTCCTCTATCTCCAGGTTACGATAAAGCTCTCCCAGAGGTACAAATGCATGAAATTGTTTTGGAGTAACTTCATCCCCTTTTGCAGCTTGATCTTTAATGTCATATTCAGTCCAACATCTTTGAAGTAGAAATTTGCAGAAGGTGCTACTCTATGTGCTGTCAGATGATGGGCCAGGTAATTACACAGGCAAGCTCCCATGTAAGAGAAATTTGGGGCCAGGCACAGTGGCTCACGCTTGTAATCCCAGCACTTTGGGAGGCCGAGGCGGGTGGATCACAAGGTCAGGAGATCGAGACCATCCTGGCTAACATGGTGAAACCCAATCTCTACTAAAAATACAAAAATTAGCCAAGCATGGTGGTGGGCACCTGTAGTCCCAGCTACTTGGGAGGCTGAGGCAGGAGAATGGTGTGAACCTGGTAGGCAGAGCTTGCAGCGAGTCGAGATCGTGTCACTGCACTCTAGCCTGGGTGACAGAGCAAGATTCCATCTCAAAAGAAAAAAGAAAAAAAAGAAATTTGGGACAGATGTGTCCTCTGAGTTCCACAAGTTCTTGCAAAGCATCATCTATTGTAATACAGGCATTCAGGGTCTCTGCAAACTGTTCAGTTTCAGTTTCAAAACCACCAGGCTGCTCTGTAAGATGGTTCAAGAAACACTGAACATGTACTGAGAGTGGGATAATCCTCACCGTCATCCTCATAGGATTCTCTATAATTAGAATCACCTGACGGGTAGAATTTGATGGTATTCACAGACAGCTCAGACATTAATAAAGAAGCTACAACCACCTAAGGTTTAACCACTGCTAACTCAGTTCTGCTGTGGGATTTTATTCTGTGAACTAGATGGAGCTCTCAGGGCCTCGTTTGCTCCCAGACAGTTCGACCTCCTCAGTGGTTCTCAGGAAAGCAAGTGTGAAAGTGGGCCAGGAGGAGACCACCAGTCCTCACAATCCAAGGGGCACCACTCCCATCTTGGTCTATGTGGATGGTGCTCTTTGGTGGTTGGTATGCAGTGTACAACCTAACTGCAGGGCTGAGAGGAAGCACAGTAGTGGGGCCTCTGGTGGATGTGGCCTCTGGCCTTAGGTTGCCCCTGCTGTTTGCTCTGAATATAGGAGCCATGCAGACAGGAAGATGAGAGAAAGCTCAACCACAGGAAAAGGACTGGTGATAGGACCTGTGAGAATAGGAAAAGGAAAAGCAAACACAGGGTAGAGAAGGGTCAGACTAGCAAGCAGAGAGGCCTCAGTAGACTAAAGAGTAGGCCGATTAGAAAGTGCAAGGAGGGAGGGGGGCTTCTACTGTGCAGCTGGGAAATTCTTCCTGTTGCAAAAGGCTACCTGGGGAAAAAGTGGGCAGTCAGAATCTCTGCAGGCGGAGTTTTCTATATTTGATGTACATCTGGGAACCACCCGCTCGACACTCACCTGTCTTATATTCCAAGTCTCTCAGCAGCTTCCCTGGGGAGAAAAAAGGACAGCAATGACTCAAGTCCCGCAAATGCACGAGCCCATTTCTTGCTGGGGCGGTATCAATTTCCTGACAGGGATCCATTTCTAAGGCAGGAGGCCCTCAGAAGAGTGAGACTCGACAAGGTGATGGAAAGGAGCCGGCTGCCCTCTTTCTACGAGGTAGCCCTGCTCTGACTCCCACCCTTTGTGCGCTCCCCAACCCTTACCCTGGAATTCCCTCAGGCCTCGCTGCAGAGACAGGAGTTTGTCTGAGAATTCTCCGGTCTTTTTTTTAACCACTCGAGCGATGGGTTTCCCAACCCAGAACTTCTTCCGTGGATACCTGAGAAGATGACAGACGTAACAACCTGTTACTCAGCTCTTCTTACTTTCCTTCATACTTATCTCTCAATCCTCATGGCAATTATGAAGGGGAGAGGAAAGGTATGATTGTCCCCAGACAAGTGACAGAAAAACAGTGGCCCAAAGACACCAGCTGATCCAGGGCTTCAGACCATCAGTAGACTCCACATCCAGGGCACTCTGTCTCCTAAGCCATGTTTCTAAACTCTCTGCTCTGTCCCACCTCAAATAAGGCCAGTGGGCCAAGGAGCTGGGGTTACACAGAGAACTCACAAGGAGGAGAGCAAGTCTCCAGTTCTCAAGGATGTGTCCTGCTCCTCAGAAGGGCATCAGGATGAACCATGGGATGTGAGTACCTCTGGCACCACACCACTCCCCATGATTCAAATGGACCTGGTCAGAAGGGGAGGGAACATAAACAAGGGGGATGAGGTGCGCCGTGGAGAGGAGACTCTTACCTGTTTAGGAAGTCTCTCGTGTCCTAGAAGGGAAAAAAAAAGCGCAAGTATCAATATGAATCAAATAAGACTTCAATGCATTTGCACCCAACACTGTAGCAGAGGTGGGACATATCAGTGAACAAAACAAATGTGGCCCTTTTTTTATGGAGATGACATTCTAGTGGGGTCACTGGATAAAACAAGAAAACAAACAAAATCAGCACAATGACAGAAGCCACCATGGCTGGGGGATGACAGGGGCAACCTCTCTGGGAGATACCTGCGCAGAGAACTGAGGGATGAGAAGTACTGGCCAGATGAAGAGAGATAAGGTAAAACAGGAAAGGGCTTGGTGAAAGCGGCAGAGGCCAGATCGCGCAGGGCTGGATATGCATGGTAAGGAGTTTGAATTTTTCTCCACGTACAGTGGAAAGCCACCAAGGGTATCAAGTAGGGGCATGTTATGTGTGATCCACTCTACATGTGGCTGAGACTGCTGTGTAACCTCCAGAGTCCACTCTCCCCTTCCTCCTTTTAATAATAGAACCCCTAGAGTTATTGCTGGTCAGATGGTCACCTGGGAAGACTACATTTTCCAGATCCCCTATGACAAGGTCTGGTCACGAGACTAAGTTTCAGCCAATGGCATGTGATAGAAAGCAATGACCATAATTCCGGGCATTGTCCTTTAAAAAAAGAAAATTGCTTTCTACTTCCTCTTTCCCCCAACTGAATTTTGGACATGGTGGTGGTGAGCCCAACTTTGACCACACAGCAGAGGACAACATCCCTAGAAGCTGGTAGAAGAACCACATGGAAGTAACCCAGTCCCCTGGATGAGCTTATGTACAGCTACCGTGATAGCTGTAGACCCTGCACCTCTGACCTGTTACTGAGGCAGAAATAAACTTCTATTCTGTTTGCGTCACTGTACAGCAGCGAGCCAAAACCTTAAGTGACCACTCACTTGGCTGTCCCACAGAGAAGGGACTAGGAAGGCAACAGGAACATGGGCAGGTTGGTCCGGAAGTTTTTGCTGTGGACCAGGGGAAAGCTAAAGATGGCCTGAACTAAAGTGGTGGCAGTAGGGAGAAAAAGAGAGAAGCAATATATTCCAGGTATTTTAGACAGATTCAACTGGACATACTGGTAAAGGATAATCAACAACAGAGCATGGTTTGTACAGGAGGGAGAACGGTGGTGCTATCTCTGTGACAGACAGGTGGTAGGACAGGGTGAGTGGGAAGAGGGTTATTCTGAGATACTCAGATTCCCTTTTGTGAGTCAAAAGCCTCCATAATACTCTGTATTGATTTTTGCCTTCCTTTCACTCATTCCACAAATATTTATTAAGTGCTTCCTAGGTACCAGGCACTGATCTAGAAGCCTCAGAACAGTTAAAAAAAAAAAAGAGAGAGAGAGAGAGAGACAAATCCCCACCTCTGTAGAGCTGACATTCTAGCAGGGGGAAGTAGACAATAATCAATGTAGCAAATACATCACACTACGTGAGTGATACGCACCACGGGAAAAGAGAGCAGAGTGAAGGGGGATGGGAGCAGGGGCCGGTGGGGTGCAGGCTGGCTTCCTGGAGAGGGTGAGATTCAGGAAACAAATGGAATTAACAAATTGTGGCTGCTGATGACTGCTTCAGAAAGTTTGGGAAGAGTTGTGTTTTACTCCAGAGGAGCAAGACAAGAAGTCAGAGGCACATCCCAACCCCGCACTATGAAGCAACTAAATGCCCAGAGACTGGTAGCAAATTTCTGGCCAAGTCCTCTAACACACCCCTCAACACGTGTAAGTCCAAGGCAGCTTCAGAGGACAGGCAACAAAACAGAAAGCGTGTCCTGACAGCTCTGCTGACAAAGGTGGCATAAAAGAGCAAATGAATGGAGCAGTAGGTAGAGTGGGGGCCAGGGGCCCAACTGGGCATATTTCCTGACATGAAAGTTCCTACAGCAGTAGAAAGGGAGAGAATCACACAGGAGAAAGAAGAGTCCTCTAAAGGTTAAAGGTTGTGAGCAGTCCAGAGAGGGTGGGGTCCCAAGAGCCAGGGCAGGGCTGGCCCTGTCGAGGAGAGGCTGAAAGACTGAGAGGCCCCCATCCACAGCCACATATGGGGCCTCTGGAGGGAAGTGCTCAGCCCACATCTCCTGGAGGACTCTTCCCACCCAAGACATCTGAGGCTGTCATGAAACAGGCAGAGTCGAGCAGTGGGGCCACAGCAATGAGTCATGGCAAGCTCCCGGAGGGCATGTGCCCGGTTACTAACAGAGAGTATCAAGAAAGTTCTTCACGGGGGTGTACAGCAGGAGAAGCAGGGTGCAAGCATGCCACCTGATCCGGCAGGGCCCGCCTGGGTTAACCAGGGCAGGATGCAGTGTCTCTCTGGGCCTCTCCTATCACCCCAATCCCTTTAATGTCTTCTTGATGCTCCCAGCCCATAGGTTTGTCTTTCCTTTTCTATCACTTCTATCAAAAGGTCTCTTCTATTTTACACATTTTGTCCTGCTGCTTCTCCCTCTCACCTGTATTTCTATTTTTTTCTTTTTTAATTTTTTTCAGACAGGATCTCACTATGTTGCCCAGGCTGGTCTCAAACTCCTGGGTTCAAGCAATCTGTCTGCCTCAGCCTCCCAAAGTGCTGGAATTATAGGTGTGAGCCACCACACCAGCCTCACCTGTATTTCTCTATCAGACTTCTGGACCCTATTTTAGGTCTTTTTCTTACTATACTTTGACAGCCAAATAATCTCTGGGAAAATATTAATGCTAATTAGGGAGTTAGCTGTCCAGTTCCCATGCGTTACAATCAACTCAAGCACACAGACAAAATCTACCAATACCATTTTTCTGCATATGGTTGGTTACCCAGTTTTCCCAGCACCATTTATTAAAGAGACTGTCCCTTCCCCCACTGTATGTTCTTGGTGCTTTTGTTGAAAATCAGTTGGCTGTAAATATGTGAATTTATTTCTGAGTTCTCTATTCTGTTCCATTGGTCTATGTGTCTGCTTTTATATCAATACATGCTGTTTTGGTTACTATAGCTTTGTAGTGTGGTACACACTACACACACACACATATATATATGTGTATATATATATATTTTTAAATGGAGTCTCTATTGCCCAGGCTGGAGTGCAGTGGCACAATCTCGGCTCACTGCAACCTCTGCCTCCCAGATTCAAGCAATTCTCCTGCCTCAGCCTCCCGAGTAGCTGGGATTACAGGTGCGCACCACCACGCCTGGCTAATTTTTGTATTTTTAGTAGGGATGGGGGTTTCACCATGTTGGTCAGGCTGGTCTCAAACTCCTGATCTCGTGATCCGCCTGCCTCGGCCTCACAAAGTGCTGGGATTACAGGTGTGAGCCACCACTGGCTGTAGTATATTTTGAAGTAAGATAGTGTGAAGCCTCCAGTTTTGTTCTTTTTGCTTAGGACTGCTTTGGCCATTTGGGGTCTTTTGTGACTCCATATGAATTTTAGTTTTTTTCTATTTTTGTGAAGAATGTCATTGGTATTTTGATAACAGGGATTGTATTAAATCTGTAGATTGCTTTGGATAGGATAGTCATTTTAACAATATTAATTCTAATCCACAAGCATGGAATATTTTTCCATTTGTTTGTGTCCTCTTCAATTTCTTTCATCAGTGTTTTGCAGTTTTCATTATAGCGGTCTCTCACCTCCTTGGTTAACTTCACTCCCAGGTATTTTATTTTACTTTTGTAGCTATTGTAAATGGGGTTGCTTTATTGATGTCTTTTTTAGCTAGTTTGTTATTGGTGTATTAAAAATGCAGTGGACTTTTTATGTTGATTTTGTATCCTGCAACTTTACTGAATTTGTTTATTAGTTCTAAGAGTTTCTTGGTGGGGCCTTTAGGTTTTTCCACATATAAGTATAGCCGTTACGGAAAACAGTATGAGAGTTTCTCGAAAAACTAAAAATAGAACTACCATATGATCCAGCAATCTCATTACCAGGTATTTATCCAAAGAAAAGAAAATCAGTATATCAAAGGGATACCTGCACACTCATGTTTATCGTGGCACTGTTCACAATAGCTGAGATGTAGACTCAATCTAAGCATCCATCAGCATACAAATAAAGAAAATGTAGTATATATATACAATGGAGTACTATTCATCCATAATAAATTTGAGTTCATGGAAGTAGAGAGTAGAAAAATAAGGATTAGAGGCTGGGAAGGGGGCTGGGGAGAGGAGGGTAGGGAGAAACTGGTTAAAGGACACAAAGTTACAGCTACATGGGAAGAAAAAATTCTAGTGTTGTGCAGCATTGTAGGGAGAATACCACTAACTATAATTTACCCACATTTTCAAAAAGCTAGAAGAGAGGATTTTGAATGTTCCAACACAAAGAAATGATAAGTGTTTGAGGTGATAGATATACTAATTACTCTGAGTTGATTATTATATATTACATACATGTATCAAAATAACACTCTAGGCCAGGCACGGTGGCTCATGCCTGTAATCCCAGCACTTTGGGAGGCTGAGGTCAGGAGTTCAAGACCAGCCTGGCCAACATGATGAAACCCTGACTCTACCAAAAATACAAAAATTAGCCAGGTGTGGTGACGCACACCTGTAATCCGAGTTACTTGGGAGGCTGAGGCAGGAGAATCGCTTGAACCCAGGAGGCACAGGTTGCAGAGGCAGGAGAATTGCTTCAACCCAGGAGGCAGAGGTTGCAGTGAGCTAAGATTACACCACTGCACTCCAGCCTGGGAGACAGAGCGAGACTCTGTCTCAAAAACAAACTAACAAAAACCTCTATATCCCATAAATATATACATTACATAGCACTAAAAATAAAAGAGAAAACACAAAACAAAAAAGAAACCAGTACCAATAACATTTCCTATACTAGTTTCAAGCAGATACCATTTTCTCTCTCTTCCCTTAACCTTACCCCACCCCAGCGAAAGCTGCAATCGGAGTGCTCTGAGTCACTGAGGGCCAGGCCTCTGCTTAGAGGGCCACTTCTCTGGGTGCATTAGGAAAAGGCACCCCTCTGGGCAGACGCAATGGATTTCAGCCCCCCCACATCCTCAGCTGTGTGCGCCTCTGTTCCACACGCAATAGGCATCCACACATAGCAGGGGTGTGGGGAGAGGAAGAACAGGGGCAAAAGGAGATGCAGAAAATGACCCAGTCAGAGTATGACAAGAGAAATCTGAAGGGACAGAATGACATCTGGAGGAAAAGAGGGGGCCAGAGAGACATTCTGAACAAAATAAGAACAAGAGCTCAGAGCCCAGGGGTCAGGACAGCTGGGCTCGAGCTGTGACCTGCCACCTGCCACATGGCCTGGGACAAACTCCTTCCACTCTCTGGACCTCAGTGACTTCATCAGTAGGGGCTGGACTGGAAGGTCTAACCTCCCTGCCAGTCCTCATTCTGTGCATCTGAATTCACAACAATGAGGAGCAGGTGGCCGCTTCCTTCTGCAGTCTGTCCTGGTGCACACACTGGGGAGTCTGCCTTGCCGTCTCTCCCTCCTGGCTATTGGTTTGCCCTGCCATTGGCCTGGGACCACCTTCCTAGAAATCCTGGGTGGCTCTGCTGCTGACAGACAGACCCAGCCACCCTAAACAGTGCAAGTGGGGGAATACCATCAGAGAGCCCCTCTCCTCCCAGCCTGTGAGGACAGGAAGGTTGAGCCCTCTACCCCTCCAAAGGCTGCTGGACCCTCTTCAGGGTAGTGTGATCCCCAGAGGCTCCCGGGGGAGGAGATGTGGTGCCATTTCAGCTTCACAGCCAGTTCTTCAGCCCCAAAGCCTCCCTTTCTCACTATCAAAGCCCCCTCCCCTAGGAGGCACCCCGAGGCCCCCTTGCCTGCTTTCCATCTTGTTCTCTGTGTGGTAATCCCATGGGCCCAGAGAAAACCTGGCCATCTCTGTGTCCCTTCCCCAGTTTCCCTATCTCTTCCAGATCCTCTGGGCCTTTGAGAGGAGCTGCTGGTCAGCCCTCCCTCAGCCACCCCAACCACAACACCATAAAAAGTTTCCACCAGCTAAGTGTCTGCCAGTGACTTGTTAGAAGGGCTCGTGATGGCAGTGGTGAGGACGGAGGATGGTAAATGATAATAATTAATGATATTAATAACCTTCCCTTCCATTTTATACTATATCATTTAGTTTTTTGAACAGTTTTGTATAGAAAGTTTATTTTTTGAAGTGACACCATGCCAGTTATTTCATTTTATGCTCATGCAATCTACAGAATAATTGGCAGGGGGAAGGATTATCATCCCCATGTTTCAGATGACAAAACTGAGCCCCCAAGTCTCCTAAGGTCCTGCAAGTGAATGGCAGGGCTGGGACTCACCGTCCTGGTCCCTGGCTCCCTGTCCAGGGATGGCCTCTCACCTGCATGAGCTCTGCAGCTGGCTGCTGTGCCTTGCCCTCCAGTTCGGAGATGACCAGGGCCAGCCGGGCGAGCTCCCCGACGCCCCGGCTCTTGAACTTCTCCCTGCCCTCTGTGAGCTCCTGCTCCAGCTTCGCCAGCTGTTCCAGCAGGTGTTCCTCCCGCTCCCTCAGGAACTGATGACCCTGCTCAAACTCAGCCACAATGTACTGCCTCTGGTCCTGGAGCTTCTTCTGCAACGGGCAGGAAGGGGAGAAGGGCTGACACCTCCGCTCAGGGTGGAGGGCCCAGCACTGGAGGTGTGCCAGGCTGGTTCGTTCACCTCGGTACCCCCGTTCAGGAATTCTACAGGATCTGGAGTGGGAGGAGCTATAGAGGGCTCCTGGTCCACACTCCTCTTCTCAAAGAAGACACCAGTAATGAATTAGTTCAGTTCACCCCACCACTATATGATCAAAACCCTGTCTCTACCTGACTGGTCAGCCACAGTCTGTTCTAGCTACGCCAGTACAATCTGGGGCCCCTGGAGAAACTCTGTGGGGCTCACTCATGAGCTGGCACACTTTTCCCTCCTGGACAAAATCTCTGTCACCTCTTCCAGTAAGTTTTGCTTGATTAATGTCATCTAAGCCTGACCAGTCCTCTCTTCAGCACCCCACTGTTCAGTCTAAAATACCTATGTGTCCCCCACCCCACCACATAAGACTGTATCCTGTTTCCTCAGCAAAACTGTGTGACATCTGTGCTTAGGGACCATGTCCTTTCCTGCCTCCAAATCTCCTCCCCAGTTGGGGTGAGGGGAGTCCTCAGTGGCCCTGTTGACTGGTGCTGGGCTGGGGGCAGCCATGCACACTGAGGGCCTGGAAGGGTCCTTGGACTTAGCCATCTCTAGCTTACTCTCTCCCTCTCCCCAGGCCTAATGACGCACCACTGGCCCTGACCCCACTACTCCTCCACTGCCCACTTCCTCAACATACACAGTTCCCCAGAAAATCAGAACCATTTGATCGGTTCCCCCACAACCCCATCTCTAATCAAGCACATAACGTGCTGCCTGTTTCCCAACTACAGTTGTCCCTCGGTATCAGCGGGTTATGGTTCCAGGATCCCCTCCCCAAGGATGCCAAAATCCAAGGATGCTCAAGTTTCTTACGTAAAATGGAATAATATTTACATATAATCTACTATATACTTTAAATTATCTCTAGATTACTTACAATGCCTAATATAATGTAAATGCTATATAAATAGCTGTTACACTGCATTGTTTAGAGAATAATGACAAGAAAAAAGATCTGTATATGTTCAGTAGAGATGCTTTTTCTTTTTTCTGAGTATTTCTGATCCATGGTTGGGTAAATCCACCGGTGTGGAGCCCACAGATATGGAGGGGGTCCCACTATACTGGCAACCATTATCCTGGGCCTGGGCCTTACTACATACAGCGCCATCTGAACTGGCAGGTCTGCCTTAGCTGTTCTCTAGCCCTTCCCTCCCAGTTCTTACCCTGGAGCCAGCTCCCTCCTTCTAGACCCTCTCCACTCTCAGGCAACCTTGTCTCTCTCTCTCTCTTTGAAAGGAAGAATGAAGTCACACCTTCAGTCCCCTGGCAGAAGAGAACCAGCAGCTGGACATGGGTCCTGCCATCAAGGTGAGAGTCACAGAAAATAGAAGGGACTCTAGCTGACATCCAGACGACCCACCTGTCTCTCAGACAAGAAAGAAACAGGCCCAAGACCACATAGCTCAGAAAGACAGCACCTGGGCTAAAACCCAGGTCTGCCACTGCCAGGCTGACGCCCGTCCTCCCTACAAACAGTGCTAGAGACACCTCCCAGCTGCCGCCTGCTTGCCCAGGCTCACCCTGCCCTACACGGGTGCACCGTCTCAGGGCTTCCTGAAACAGCATCACTTACCAGCGCCGCCAGGATATCAGCTTCTCCCTTTGCCTGGAAGCCCTGAATTTTGTCTCTGTCTCTCCTTAGGGTACTCAGGTGGTTCAGGATTTTTTCCTGTGGAAAAACAAGCAGTGGGAACAGGTGGATGCTCTGGGCTGGGGCAGGAGGGGAGAATCAGGCTGAGTCCTCTGAGGACTGCAGGGCGGAGTGTCCAGTGAAGGTGGCAAGTCACCCTCAGGGGTGAGAAGGGCTTACCCTGTGGGGCTGGGCGGCCTTCTCCATGAGGACGGCCGTGTGGGGCCTGTGCTCCCGGGACTCCCGGCACATCACGCACAGCAGCTTCCCATCGTCCTCGCAGTAGTAGTGCAGCTTCTCTCGGTGTCGCTCACACAACTTCGCGTCCTGCTGCTCCCGGGTCACCTCTCCCGGCTGCCTGACCTTGTCCACCTTCAGCCGCTCAATGTTCTCCACCAGGCTGGCCAGCTGCCACACAGGTCGGATGTTCTCCTTCTTAAAAGGCTTCTTGCAGAGTGGGCAGACAGGGCGGCTCCCTGAGATGGGGCGGACGTCTGTGGTGCAGCTGCGGCAGAAGACGTGGCCACAGTCAATGGTCACAGGGTCCCGCAGGTAATCGAGACAGATGGAGCAGGTCACCTCCTCTTCCAGGCTCCGTAGCGGGGCTGACGTGGCCATGGTATCCTCAGTTCAGAGAGGTCTCCGTTCACTGGTGAGGACTTCTTCTCCTTGGAGATGAGACATAGAGTCAGGCGCGAACACAGTAAAGGGGCAGAGGTGGCAGCCTTGCACGGGGCTGCCAGCTCCAGCACTCAGTCAATCTACAGACACCACCAGCTCCTACAAGGCTCACACAATGTCAAAGGGAAGGGGACCTTACAAATCTAGTCCAACTCCCTTATTGTACAGATAAGGATATGGAAACCCAGAAAGATTAGCTTGGTAGAGTGAAGAGCAGGACTGCCAATAGCTCATACCTTCCTGTTGGGAGAGCCTCAACACCCTTCCTTCTATCTGCTGGAAAATCGCTGTAATGCACCAACTGTAGCAGAAAAATCACTCACTACCTGGTGGGAAACTCATAATGACACACATATAAATCTACAACGTCTACTGTGGACACAGTGCTCCTTCACTCAACTGTGCAAAGTACAAGACACACAACTGGTCATCGGGGTCCTGATACAGTCAAGAGATCCCCCCCTTTTTTTTTTTCTGAGATGGAGTTTTGCTCTGTTGCTCAGGCTGGAGTGCAGTGGTAGGATCTTGGCTCACTGCAACCTCCGCCTCCCGGGTTCACGCCATTCTCCTGCCTCAGCCTCCCAAGTAGCTGGAACTACAGGTGCCCGCCACCACGCCCGGCTAATTTTTTGTGTTTTTAGTAGAGACAGGGTTTCACCGTGTTAGCCAGGATGGTCTAGATCGCCTGATCTCGTGATCCGCCCGCCTCGGCCTCCCAAAGTGCTGAGATTACAGGCGTGAGCCACTGTAATTGTTTTGATTGTGTTGTTTGCTCCTCAAGGTTTCAGGTTTCAAGAACCAAGAGAGGGCAGCGTGACATGGCTCACCCTGTAAACCTAACACTTTGGGTGGCTGAGGCAGGACGATCACTTGAACCCAGGAGTCTGAAACCAGCCTCAGCAACATAGTGAGATCCTGTCTCTACTAAAAAAATTTAAGAATTTTTAAAAATACCTCAGTGTAGTAGCATACATCTGTAGTTTCAGCTACTGAGGAGGCTGTGGCAGGAGGATTACTTGAATCTGGGAGGTGGAGGCTACAGTGAGACATGATTGTGCCACTACACTCCAGATTGAGCAACAGAATAAGAGACTATCTCAAAACAAACAAAAAACCAGAAAACATTAAAAAAAAAAAAAAAAAAAAAAAACTAAGGTTCTTTACCAAAACTCGAGAAGCATCAGGAAGCTTCAGGAGTCTGACTGTCAGCATTTCCCTTTATAAGTGTTTCCCTGGGCTATTCTATAGCTTGGGCTTAATTTGCTTCCCCTAGAAGGCTGGACCCTAGACTCAGCCCTGCAGAGGGGCACAGCTTAGCCTCAGTGGACTTGTTCTTGGCTGTAACTGCCTCGTCTAGCTGGGAGGAATCCTCAGGTGGCTGTGGCTGCTATGTGCTGTGAAGCCTTGGCTTGTACAGGGAGCGGGCACATACAGAAAGGACTCTGCTTCTGTTTACCTTTGTAGTCCTGGCCCAGTTCCAGTCTGAGGTTATGAGCCTCAGTACATCTAACCCAAGAGCAGCCTCCTGCCCCTGACTCTGTGCGACAATACAGAAGTCACTTAAGTACTGAGCCTCAGTGTATCCATCTGTAAAATGGGAACAGTGATACTTAACTTCAAGGGTTTCTAAGCAGGTCATGTGAAAGAATTATGGTAAAAGTACTAAGTACAAGCCTGGTACACAGACGGAAATCTAGGAGAGAACCCAGAACCCCTGGTTTCCAAATCTAGTGAGTGTCCAAACCACAAACAAAGAGTTAAATTCAAAAGTGGCAGCAAGAGAGGAAGTGAGCAGAACCAGCCACAGTGACACATGTGCTACAGAGTTCAACAACATCGTCACAGGGCAGCACCTGGAGGACTTGCTCTCCTATAGATCCATGGAAGGCAACTAGGGCAGCGCTGGGAAGACAACCAGCAGGGCACAGAGGTGACTGCGAGGCTGGAATGAAGCAACCTGAATTACAGGCAAATCAATACTATTAATGATTATGTATGGTGAAAGTCCATCGCAACAGAGTTCAGTGGCCTTGGTCAGTAGTGACATTAATGGGACAGAAATAAAACCCCCAGTCTATAAGACCCAAGAGTAAACAAAACAGGGATATAATGTTTACTCATTGAGGGTCTAGTACAATAATACATAAAAAGCATTTTATAATGTAAAAGGACTACATAAATATAAGAGACTATTATAGTGCTGATAATAATTCCAACTGGAAGCACTAATGGATCTAGGTATGTGTGACTTTAAGAGACATAATGAGGGGAAAATCAAGCACCTTCAAAGCTCAAATGAAGGAATCAAGGAATTTAACTGTCAAATGAAAGTAATATCAAGTTCCTAGATGTTAGTAATGCTGGTAGAAATACTAGGAATTGGCCAGGCACGGTGGCTCACGCCTGTAATCCCAACACTTTGGGAGGGCGAGGCAGGTGAATTACGTCAGGAGATCGAGACCATCCTGGCTAACATGGTGGAACCCCACCTCTACTAAAAATACAAAAATTATCCAGGCGTAGTAGCATGCACCTGTAGTCCCAGCTACTCAGGAGGCTGAGGCAGGAGAATCAACCACCTCAACCCAGGAGGCAGACGTTGCAGTGAGCCTAGATTGTGCCACTGCACTCCAGCCTGGGTGACAGAGTGAGACTCCATCTCAAAAAAGAAAAAAAAAAAATGCTAGGAATTGCCTGGTCCAAATCCTTGGCTTTACTGTTGAGAAAATAAGCCTGGGTCAGCACTTTTTCAGTTGTAACATACTGCAAGTGTTCGGAAAGAGGAAAAAGGAATGGTACTGGGTGTGTCTGTGGGCTTTCAAGCCCTTTATCATGCATGCCTCTTTGCCGAATGGCCTAGAAGTTTAAAAGCTGAGGTTGTTTTTTTGTCGAAGGATAGCCTGTGTTATCTTTGGGTTGGAAACTTATTTTGCAATTTACTTGCAAAACAAGAAGAATCAAAGGACTATCAAGAACTTAGCTACAGTTCTTCTTCCGTGCAAAATAAGACACCTCATCACCCAGGCTCCATGCTGGGCTTCGATGGTCTCTAAACTGAAACTGTCTAAAAATTATTGTACATGTACTAGATACTTAAAATTGTCTGGGAATTACAGAAGAATAATCTTCTGTAAGACTAATCAGCAAATAAGTAGAAGAGGGATAACAGAATTAGAAAATCATTTTGCGACTGCCATTATAATAGCACAAGGATCATCAATAGATGCTAAAACTATTAGGTGAAAGGTTCTGGGGGATGAGATAGTCCCCATAGTGCCAAAGTACCAACGAATGGATTACTTCCTGACATACCTTCATAAGGAAGAGATCCAGTGGTTACCTTAACTAAGTGACCAAATCCAGCGTCATCAGCAGATGGGGCAAAGTGGCATGTGCTTCCCGGCATGGCACTATATGAATCACACAACATTACCGATGAAGTTTTTGTGCCAAAAATGTTTGACTTGAATGAATCTAGTCAAGTCTTTAGATCTAACTTCCAGTTTATAAAAAATATAAAGGAAAGGAATACTCTGAAGTATGTTACAACTGAAAAAGTACCAATGGAGGAGTTAAACCACACCATGAGGAAAGAATCAGATAAATCCAGAAAGCTGGACAGTTCACATGGCAACTGGTCTAGTCTTTTAAAAAGTCAATGTCATAAAAAAAATTTCACAGGAACTGCTCTTGATTTTTACAGACTAAAGAGAAATAATAAACAAATGTAATATGTAAACCTTGATTGGATCCTGCAAAAAAAAAAAAAAAGTTATAAAAATAGTCTTGGAACTATTGTGGGAAATTTGAAAATAGATTGGGTGTTGGATCATATTAAACAATTATTTTTCTTTCTTTTATTTATTTATTTATTTATTTATTTATTTATTTTTTGAGACAGGGTCTTACTCTGTCCCCCAGAGTGCAGTGGAACTATCTTGGCTCACTGCAACCTCTGCCTCCCTGGCTCAAGCAGTCCTCTTATCTTAGCCTCCTGAGCTGCTGCAACAACAGCTGCATGCTACCACACTTGGCTAATTTTTAAAGGTTTTTGTAGAGAAGAGTTCCCACTACATTGCCCAGGCTGGTCTCGAACTCCTAGGCTCAAGCCATCCTCCCACCTCAGCCTCCCAAAGTGCTGGGATTATAGGCATGTGCGACTGCACCCTGTCTAAAATTATTTTCTTAATGGTATTTATTGAGGTTATGTATGAGAATGCCTATACTTATTTATTTACATATTTATTTATTTTTGAGATGGAGTTTTTCTCTTGTTGCCCAGGCTGGAGTGCAATGGCGCAATCTGGCTCACTACAACCTTTTCTTCCCAGGTTCAAGCGATTCTCCTGCCTCAGCCTCCCTAGTAGCTGGGATTACAGGTGCCCACCACCACGTCCGGCTAATTTTTGTATTTTTAGTAGAGATGGGGTTTCATCAGGTTGGCCAGGCTGGCGGTCTCAAACTCCTAACCTCAGGTGATCCACCTGCCTTGGCCTCCCAAAGTGCTGGGATTACAGGTGTGAGCCACCGCGCCCGGCTGAGAATACCTGTATTTCAAGGCAGTGGATGCTGTAGTATTTAGAGCCTCACGTCTCCCACCCAATTTGAAATGGTTCGGCAAAGCAAAATAAAAAGCTAGAAAAGTTTTCTGTGGAGAGGGAGCTATAGTTTTCTATCACATTCTTAAAGGGGTCTGTAGTAACCATCAAAAATGGTTAAATCACTGATTCAGTGATCATGGTGCTTGACACCTTGTAGAAGCTCAATACACATTTACTGAACAAGTGAATGGATTCAGGGGAACTGCAGACAACGTTAATTGTATACAACCATTTGTTTTTGAGAGTCTGCCGTAACTAGATAAACGAAACACAGTACCACTTCTATGACCAATCCCTTCCCTTGCTTATACAGACTCCTTCTGAGGAAACTGAGGCTCGGCAGGGTTAAGCAACTTGCCCAAGAGCACATGGCTAGGAAGCCGTGTCTGGTGCCAAAGCCTCCGCTCAATCCACTACACTCTCTTCCCTACCCAGGCGCACTGTCAAATGGGGTCTAATACCAGCTCCTTTGTTAGGAAGCTCAGATGAGGTCATCTACATGGAAGGGCTTTGTAAGCTGAGTAATGCTGACAAAAGAAAAGGGGCATATATTCTGCTGATACTGACCAAAGCACCCTAGCCTTAGCTATGACTAACTTTCACATATGGGGTGAGCAATAAAGGGTCCCTGTTGGACAGCAGTTTTCTTTCTTAGTGATGGAGGATCTCAAGATTTCAGAATTAGGAGAAATGAGGTTGAGTATGAGAGATGTGAGCAGACCAGAATAACCGCTCCCCTTCCCCATACACAATTCTGTCAGGTCCGATGCAAAATTCACCCTCTCCAAAAACTCTTCCCCAACTTGCCACACGCTGCTATGGTTCTGCCCTATTTTTCATGCCTTCAGTATATTCTCTGTGATTATCTCAACAGGTTTCCACAATAAGAAGTAAAACCATTACCGTTCTCTCCATTCCTGGCTCCTGGACAGACAGAAACCAAAATTAGAGCCCCCCCCCAAAAAAAAACCCCTCAGAGATGACCCACTCCACCCCCACTCCCTTTACCCAGACGAGAATTCTCAACCTGAGGAAGTCTCTTCATGAACTGCCTTGCACCAGAGGTCACACATCCCTGCTAGGGGTGAGGGGGCATTCTTTTGTCTCTTCAATAAAACAGAAGCGGCCAGGCGCAGTGGCTTCCGCCTGTAATCCCAGCACTCTGAGAGGCAGAGGCAGGTGGATCACCTGAGATCGGAAGTTTGAGACCAGCCTGACCAACATGGAGAAACCCCGTCTCTACTATAAAATACCAAATTAGCTGGGCATGGTGGCACATGCCTGTAATGCCAGCTACTCGGCAGGCTGAGGCAGGAGAATCGCTTGAACCCGGGAGGCGGAAGTTGCAGTGACCTGAGATCGTGCCAACTGCACTGCAGCCTGGGCAACAAGAGTGAAACTCCATCTCAAAAAATAAAAAATAAAAAATAAACCAGAAGCTAGCTGCAATTCTATAGAACCAGGAAGATGCTGGCCAGGCGCGGTGGCTCACGCCTGTAATCCCAGCACTTTGGGAGGCCAAGGTGGGTGGATCACGAGGTCAGGAGATCAAGACCTTCCTGGCTAACACGGTGAAACCCCGTCTCTACTAAAAATACAAAAAAAAATTAGCCGGGGGTCGTGGCGGGCGCCTGTAGTCCCAGCTACTTGGGAGGCTGAGGCAGGAGAATGGCCTGAACCCGGGAGGCGGAGCTTGCAGTGAGCCGAGATCTCGCCACTGCACTCCAGCCTGGACGACAGAGCGAGACTCCATCACAAAAAAAAAAAAAAAAAAAAAAAAAAGAACCAGGAAGATGCAACAAACAAGCCCTGCAATGTCCTGGTACCCTCCCCATAGGCAGAACTAGAGACACTCCGTACCTTTCTCTAAGAGGTTCCCCTTTCCCTGAAATCCACCCCTCCCCGATAAGTCTCCGGATCTCATAAATACCTAATCTGCATATGTCAACAGACTGGCCAAGGTGACGCCACATAATTTCAAGATGTGGATGCATGCACGATTATTGGCTCCAAGAATAATCATTATGAGCTGCAAAAACTAGCTGAGAGCCGAGCATGGGGACTCGGGCCTGTAATTCCAGCACTGTGGGAGGCTCAGGCGGGAGGATTGCCTCAGCCCAGGAGTTTGAGACCAGCCTGGGTAACACAGTGAGATGGTGTCTCTAAAAAAAGAAATTAGCTGAATTAACTGGGTATGATGGCACATGACTATAGTTGCAGCTACTTAGGAAGTTGAGGCAGGAGGATCTCCTGAGCCTGGGAAGTTGAGGCTGCAGACAGCCATGATTGCGCCACTGTACTCCAGCCGGGGTGAAACTCTGGCCTGCCTCTGGCTCCTAGATGCCACCCAGAGAGGTGCCCTGGTAGACACTGAATCCCAGATGTGGACTCTGGGGTCCAAGAAAGTGAATAGAGAGGCCTGGGTTTATACCCTGGCCTCCAGGGTACCAGTTCAGGACTCTCTTGAGTATCCCAAGCCACTTCTCAAGCATATGTCCGGACCTCCAAACAAGAGCAAAGCACCTGTAATCCCAAAGCACTTAGCCTAGAGCTCCACTCCTTGTGGGTACTCCATTTAAGGGCTCTTGGGGTCCCAGATTCATGCCCGTATTTTAATCTGAGATAAGCAAACTCTCCATGAGGTAAACTTCTGTGAGACACCTCTAACAAACCCGGAGAAGCCAGAATTCAGGGCAAAAAGCAAGTGATCTGGATGTGCATACTAGGAGTGACTGCACCCCTACTGGCCATGTCAAAGGCCTGGATCCCAGGCTGTCCCAGGAGATCCCAGTGACTGCATGACACGTTCCTGTGGTCACACTTGGCTGACTTTCCCCACGGAGCTGAGCATCAGTGGTGCTCTGAAGCACAGTGCAGGCCACAAAAACCACCAGGGCTCTGAATGCTAGAAATCCCCACAGGGCTCAAAGAGGGGCAGGAGGTGGCAGCCAGCTGGGAGGTGGATGAGACAAGGCTTTAAAGTGCCCTGGTCTTGCGGCTGACCCACAGGGGAAAATTGGGAGTTCCTCATATTTGTGCCTGAATATTTGTCTAATGTTGAATCAAGAACTACGCTCTCTCTCGTCTAAAATATTCCTAAGTGTCACTTGGTGCTTTGCACCAAATATTGGAAGGAATCCTTTATCATCTTGTGGGATGGTTCAAACCCTAACTACACATCAGATTTGTAGTCTTCAAATTGGTGAGTCTTCAAAACATACCCAGACCAACTGAATTAGAATGTCCAGAGGTGGCCCAGGTTCTGGTATTAAAAAACAAACTTCCCAGGAGATTCTAAAGTCTATCCAGGACTGTGAATCACTAGAACCCCCTTATTTACAGAGGAGGAAAGTGAGTGCCAGAGCCTCGGACCAATTTGCCCAGCAGCAGAGCTGGCTGGCAGCAAGGCCAGTGCTAGCACGAGGTGCGGTGAGGTGCACCTCCCAGCTCTGGGCTCCTTCCACTCCACCATACACTGCACTTTGGTGCCTGGAAAATGAACTCTCCCCTGCCCATATGGAGTGCTGTGGAGGGTGAGCCTCACAGGCAGAGGAAATCAACTGCCAGAGAAAGGGTAGCGGTGAGTTTGAGGAGCTGACAATTGGCCACAGGTGGAGTGCAGTGAGGAGAGCAGAGGGAGGGTGGAGAAACAGGAGGGAACAGATTATGCAAGACTCTGTGACCCAGGTTAAGAATTTTGGACTTTATCCTAACAGCCCTGGGAAGCCTTTGAGGGTTTAAGCAGCAGGATGTTAAAATTTATTCAACAGCTAGCAGATGTTTGTTTATTAGGTGCCTACTATGTGTCAGGCACTGAGGTTACAGCAGAGAACAAAAATGGCAAACTCCCTGTCCTACCAGAACTTACATCCAGTGACCTAACTGAGGAATCCTTTAGAAGCTGAAATCAATCAGATCCAACTGTGGGATCATCAAATCCTCAAGGGTTTCCTGATTTACATAAACCTCTTCTCTCCTTTGCTGCCCCAGTGCTGCAGCCACTCTGGCCTTTTGTTCCTCAAACACACTCGGTCACATGTTAAACTGCCAATCTGCCCGGGTGACCAACCTGGTTAAACCCCTCAATGGCTTTCTGGTGCTCCAGGAATAAAGTCAAAACTCCTGCCCTTCCTTTCTTCTGTGAGGAGGCTGTCTCAGGAGATCCTAGCTGGATCCCAGATAATCATGGCCCAGGCTCATTTCCTGCCACTTCCCACCTCACAGCCAAACCAAACTGCTCTCCATGCCTCAAAGTGCCATGCTCTTTCCTGGCTAAGCCCGTTGACAATGTAATTCTCCTTCTGCCTAGAACACCATCCCTTTCCCACTTAGCAAATGCCTTTTCTAGCTTGAAGTCTCAGCTGAAAGCCACCTCCTCTGGCAATTTTTTCCTGACCTGTCAGATTGGGTCCACATGTAGTCTAGTTAGACAGCCCCAAAACACCCCATGCTGCACCCTGTACTTCTCTGCAATTTTAAGTCCTGACTTATTAGTGTAATTACTCGCTTAACACCAGCTTTTCCCACCAAACAAGGAGAGAGATTGTGTCTGTCTCATCCCCAGAATCTACATAGTACTCGGCACAAAGTAGACAACAAAAATTGAGAAAACAAAGCACAAGCACAGAGTATCTGACGCAAAGAAGATGCTTCCTACATGTCTGCTGAAGGAATGCGAACAATCTTAGTCACCTGCCTGTTCTCTCCAGCAAGATGGTAGTAAATTGGTAGAGAGAGAAGCAATTTCTTTGTATTCCCTGTAGCAGCAAGAACAGTGGGCTGCACGTCACCATCAAATCATCGTATTCAAGGTTTCGCTCCAGGAACTTACAGAAACCAGGAGAAGAAAAAGCTGTGTCTGAGAAAATGGTTGTGGTGGAGTAAGTTGTAATAGTGAGAATCACTCCTTCCCTTTTCTTTACTTTTAGACCTAGGTATATACCCCATAAACGACAGAGTTTATTTTCTCAGGTTTTGAGCCTCTAATGAATGGAATTCTTCCATTTTTTTTTTTTGCATGTATTTTTTTGGGGGGGGCTGTCAACATGTTTGTGAGGCTCATTCATGTGATCATGAGCTGATTTTATTTAATTGCTGCTCTGTAGCTATATAATTTTTAATGCAGTCTACTGATAGCCATATGAGTTGTTTCCAGTTTGAGACAATGACAAACACTGCTTCTGTGAATATTTCTGCATACATGTCCTAGCACACACAGGTAAGATGTATCCTCAGTTTGACTAATCAGGTCAAACTGTTTCCAAAGTGACTGTAGTGCTGTGTAGTCTGCCCAGCAGGCTACGAGCACTCATGCTGCCCCATAGCCTCACCAACACCTGATATTATCAGCTTTAATTTTTGCCACTCTGGAGGATGGGATATAGAATATGGGGGGGGGGGGGTGTGTGTGTGTTTAACTCCCCAAAAGGAAACAGCATGAGAGAGGCCCAGTAACAGGCCAAGGAACCCTATAGCAGTAGACCAGATATTATGCTCCTCGACCCAACCAGTAAATGTTGTAAATGTTTATCTTTGGGGAGAGAAGGGGAAGGGCCCACCCAGCTTCTGTTCTTCTTTCCCTTGGTAACTTACCATCTATAAGTCAGTGAGATGGAGATATTCTAACCATTAATCCAGGGAAAGGGAGGAATCCAAGCCATCAGCTAGGGAGTTACTGCTTTTCATCAAATTTGAGACACCTGTGACATCACATTTTAGCATCTCTGAAATGTGATCAATGGCATGTCATAATTTAACTGGCAAAATATTTTTTTTATGTGGAGCATAAAATAAGGGCACACAAAAGATTTGGTGCTGCTGTGGTTTGAACATGTCCCCCAAAAGTTCACGTGTTGGAAACTTAATTGCCAGTGTAACAGTATTAAGAGGTGGGGTTTTTAAAACGTGACTGGGTCATGAGGGTTGAACTCTCATGAATGGATTAATGCAATTCTTGCTAGAGACTACTGGCCTCCAGAACCGTGAGCTGAATAAACACGTTATTTACAATTTATCCAGTCTATGGTATTCTGTTATAGCAAGAGAAAATGGATTAAGACAAATAACATCTTAGATTTGGTGAGATGTGGCATATTTCCTAAAAAGTGCTGCCAGGATCATCCTTCTAGCACACAGGATCTCATCCTGTTATTCTCCTGTTTCAAATCTCCTAGCTGAGGCTGGGTTTGGTGCCTTATGCCTGTAATCCTAGCACTTTGGGAGGCTGAGGCAGAAGGATCCCTTAACCCAGGCGTTCAAGACCAGCCTGGGCAACATAAGGAGACCCTGTCTCTAAAAAAATATAAATAAATAAAAATAAAAATAAATTAAAAACAAACCAAAAAAACTCCTACTAGCTGAGGTCAAAACTGCACAGGTGGCCCAGGAGTGGTGGCTCATGCCTGTAATCTCAGCACTTTGGGAGGCTGAGGCAGGCGGATCATGAGGTCAAGAGATCGAGATCATCCTGGCCAACATGGTGAAACCCAGCCTCTACTAAAAATACAAAAATTAGCTGGGCATGGTAGCATTCACCTGCAGTCTCAGGTACTCGGGAGGCTGAGGCAGGAGAATTGCTTGAACCTGGGAGGCGGAGGTTGCAGTGAGCAGAGATCGTGCCACTGCACTCCAGTCTGGTGACAGAGCGAGACTCTGTCTCAAAACAAAAACAAAACTGCACAGGCATTCTCCCCTGCCCTGCATCCGGCTGGCCCCAACTTACCCATCCAGCCCCAAATCCCTCCTCATCCTACCTAATTCTCTGGCCATTAGATACACTGAACCAGGAAGACAGCTCCTTCTTCACTCCCCACTCTCCACCCATTCCCTTGTACGTGCTCTTCTCTCCAGTCCAGCTTGTCCTTGAAAGCTTGAATACAATTTGTCCCCTTATCTGTGAGGAGTTTCCTGTGCCCATCCCATCTCTGAGTTGAATGTATCCCTCCTCTGGAGAGCTCCTGCAGCTTTGCATATACTGTATTTCTACGATAGCACTATCACACTGCTTCATACAGTAGCACCCCCCATTCGCTAAAGATCCATTCGTACAGGAGTCCCCTCAATCCTCAGGAGATGCATTCCAAAAACCCCAGTGGATGTCTGAAACCTATGTTTCTCCTACACATACACACTTGTAATAAAGTTTATAAAGTAGGCACAGAAATAGATTAACAATAATAACACAACAAAATAACTATAACTATATACTGTAATAAAAGTTATATGCATGTGGTCTCTCTCTCAAAATATCTTGTACTGTACTCACCCTTCTTATGATGAAGGAACAGTGGGAGGGAAAGAGATTTCATCATGCTACTGAGAACAATGCACATATAAAACTTATGAATTGTTTACTTCTGGAATTTTCTGTTCACTGTCTTTGGGCTGAGGTTGACCACGGGTAACGGAAACCACGGAAAACTAAGCCATGGATAAGTGGCTGTAATTGATATTTTTATCTCTCTCCCACCAGAATGTGAACCCAAAGGTCATGCCTCACTGACCTTTTTATCTCCAATATCTGGTACAAAGTAGGGGGTCTGCAAATGTTTGTGAAATTAATGACCTCCTCTAATTCCAGAGCCCTGCCATCTCCATTCTTCCCCCTTTCACCACACACCCTCCCTTTCCCACATTAAAATTCTGCTTCAGCAGCAGGCTTCCAGGGCTCTCCTTAGATTAGACATTCTTGGCCACACACATTACCTAGATCTCTGCTGGCCTCCCTCCACACACACACAATTTTGGGGGGAAGAACAAAATTCCATTTCTATCAAGCTGGCAAAATCTAATTCATCCTGATGCCAGCCAAATTATGTTTTTGTTTGCTAAAACCAACTTCCCATTCTCCGTGTCTTTTCTATTCTGATCCTGGGGGGTCCAAGTCTGAAGTCCTCCCAAGAAGCCTCAATTCAGACCATGGACTCTCTTCGGGGGTTTGCAGTGTCTTCCGTGGTGGCCACACACAATCTGAGTCCAACCTGTTACTCCCCTGCAGGAAGTGATATCTAAGAAGTCACCCACTGCCTTGGGCCTTCTGTCTCCTTACCTCTTAACAAGGGGAAAATATTTTGCCAAGTTTACCAGGCTATTTGAGGTTCAGGCAAGGTCACATAAGTACAAGCGTCTCATTAGCAAAAAGCTCTACAAAAATACTATGAAGGAGCACAGGAGCCAAAGTGAAAAGAGCTCCCAACAGCCAAAGCCGCAGTAATTTGAGCAACAAAATAAAGTAGTATTGGATTATAAACCAAAGTATAAAATAAATGTCCCTGAGTCTACACTGAAATTAATCACTGAATAAATTAATAAATGGGGGAGAAGAGAGAAACAAATCTTCCATGCAAAATAACTGCAAATAATAATATGTAGGTCCTTGCCCTCAAGAAGGGGGAATATAACTCTCGGCTCCCTAGGTATGGGCTGCACTTAGTGACTTCCTTCTAAAGATGACAATACATGCAAAGAGTGGAAAAGAGAGTAACTGTACAGTGAAGAAACCTGAAAAACACTATCTCAGCCAAATCAACATTAAGTTATAAATCATGTTAGTACAAGCCCTTGACACGATGGGACGAAAATGGCAATCCACCTCTGTGGTATTCCTCCGAGTTACGCATAAGCCCGGTCTCAGGAGAAAAACATCAAATTCCAACAGAGGGGCATCCTACAACATATACCATCAGTATTCTTCAGTATTGCCAAGGTCATCAAAATAAGTCTGAGAAACTCCCACAGCCAAGAGGAGCTTCAGGAGACATGACAACTAAATGTAATGTGGTAACCTGCATGGGATCATGAAATAGAAAAAGTACTGAGGTAAAAACTAAGGAAATCTGAACACACTATGGACTTTGGTCAATAATAATGTATTGATATTGGTTCATTAATTGCAACAAACGTACCACACTGAGGTAAGATGTTAATAACAGGGGACCCAGCCTGGAGCATGTGGGAACTTTGTACTATCTTCTCAATTTTTCTGTAAATCTAAGTGTTGTAAAAAATAAAGTCCACTTAAACAATAAAATTGCAATTTTTGAACCATAAAAAGCCTATTTTTTTAAGGTAATTTTTTTGAACTTGGGGAAAAACATGTTAGGGATTGTGATTTCAGCCAACAGTTAAAAACAGGAGGGTAAGGCATGCATAAACGAATGTCATTCTCCCCTCTTTTGAAGTACACACAAATCGTGGAGTCAAAATTTGAAATCTACTAGAGATTTGGAAGTGTGTCCCTACCATGTACTCCACAAAGTTAAATTTACACTTTTTTTCTAAGGCCAAATAGGGAGAAAATCAGTAAGAAAAATGCTAATGGGCTGGAAGGAGTGAAAGCACAGCTCCAAGTATTTGTGGCTAAACCGGTTTACTCAGAACCAAAAAAAGAAAAAAAGAAAAAGAAAAAGAAATAAAGCATGACACTTTGGTCAGGGAGCTGGATTAGTCGCCTATCTACCAGGCTCCAAGCAACCGGACAGTCATCCAGGCCCTGCTTACTTCTGGTTCCGCAGACTAGAATGGATGGGAGTCTGAGCAGGATACCCGAAAGCGAGAAAGACCCAAGAGGAGTGGGAGAATGGAAGGACAAGCAAACAGGAGGGATCCGGCTGGCAGAGAGGACGCAGCGAACTTGACCCCTTCCTGAGCCCGCCCGGGGGCCTGGCCCCGTTTTGAACCCCGGCCCGGCGGCCGCGCTGGGTCGCCCCAAACCCGGGGCGCGTGCGAGACTGTTGCTTCGCTGTATCTCTCATTTGACACCCCCTACTCACCGGTCCCGAGCTCCGGGCCGCGAATCCCGGCCCGGGCCCCTCCTCTCTCGCGGCGGTCTGTTCCGGGTCCCGGTCCTCCACGAACAACCAGCGCGACAGCTCGTCCCCGCCCCGTAATCTCCCGGCTATTCGGGGCCCTTCGCCGAGATTTCTCCCGGACCAGCCCCGGGATTGGCTCCTGCCGAACTCCGCCTTCCAATAGGAACCTTAGTTTCTTTTACGTCACCGATCACCGGGCAAATCCCCAGCCAGCCGCGGGCGGTGGGGCACCAAGGGCAGCGAAATGGAAACTGAAATCAGGCGGGACAGAGGCTGCGCCAAGAGCCGCAGCCTGAGTTTGGCGCGTAATCGGGGTGGCCTGTTACACGGTATAAGGGATCAAATCCTAAGGCTTGGGAGGTCCCTACGTAGGACTCTTGAGAGTGCAATAATCCCCTTTCCACCTCTCGAGACCCCTCACTGCCCAACTCTGGCCTTGTGCTGGATCAGGGTCCGAGGGCAATTTGAGGCGAAGGTGGCGCTCGCCAAGTGCTCAACATTAAATACGAAGTCCCTTCCCCTAACGTGGCCTAAATTTGCATCCAGGACAAAGCAGGATTTTAGCAAGCTAATACTCTGAGACTTATTTACTAAAATTATCACTTCCTAGGTAAAATAACGTTCAACCAGACAGCCATTGTCGCCATTCGACGGAAGGAAAAACTGAGGTTCCAGGAGCTTAAGGGTCTGGGCCCAGTTCAGGGGGGTTGTTTCCGCTCCTTGACGCTGAATTTAGAAACCAGAGGCTGCAAAGCGGACCGAGACACGGGTTCCCAGGGTCCTTGGTGGGTAGGTTTCCAGGAGGCTAGGGCGCGCCCCCGCCCACGGCCCCGGAAGCTGACGCCACAGAAGCGTACGCCGCTGCCCAGCCTGCGCTCGCTTCCTGCTCTGCCTGCAGCCGCCGCGTCCAGTCCAGCTGCAGGGCCATGTCCTGTGCTGCCTTTGCCGTGTCCCAGGCACCGCTACGTCAAGATCCTCGTCTTCCCCGGCCAGCCAGGCGGCAGCGGCGTTCAACTTGTGCACTGGGCTGGCAGCAGGCTGGGAAGAGGCGGCGCAGGTTCTCCGGGTCAGCCAGTGCCCTGCTCCTAAGGGTGGAGATCTAGCTGAGGACACTGTTCGCCCGCCTAGGCAGTGGTGAGAGGGTGGGCTACAGTTGTTTGGGTATTCATGAATAGAGGAGCTCAGGGTCCTAGACCCTAAAACCTGCCGAATCTTCACCCCTCCTCCGCTGGGGGTAGGGAAATTTGCACTGTATTTAAGCAAAGTGTGGTGGAGTGGGTGGGACATTCAGAAGAAACCACGCCCACATTTAACATCCCGCGTCCTTCCCTTCTCCCTCAGCCCTGCATTTTGTCTTTTTCCCCTTGGTCCAGCAGTATAACTCACGGTGCCTCTCCAGGCTGGGAGTAGTGTAGACCTCACCTGCTGAGCACAACTCTGGCGGGCCTGTGCTCTGGAGGTGGTCTCAGCACATCCTACCTAGACCCTCTTGATACCTGCTTTTTTAGTTGGTGGTGTGGGAAGAAAGTGTGTTTAAGATGCTCCTTAAATAATGCTGTGCCGCCGGGCGCGGTGGCTCACGCCTGTAATCCCAGCACTTTGGGAGGCCGCGGTCGGCGGATCACGAGGTCAGGAGATCGAGACCATCCTGGCCAACATGGTGAAACCCCGTCTCTACTAAAAATACAAAAATTAGCCGGTTGTGGTGGCATGCGCCTGTTGTCCCAGCTACTCAGGAGAGGCTGAGGCAGGAGAATCGCTTGAACCTAGGAGGTGGAGGTTGCAGTGAGCCGAGATCTCCCCACTGCACTCCAGCCTGGGGAGGGAGCAAGACTCCGTCTCAAAAAAAAGTAATAATAAAATTTAAAAAAATTGCTGTGCCACTAAGCATTCTCTCCCTGTTCTGAGGTCTTTGGCCCATTCACAGGCTATTCTGGGCAGATTCCAGCCACAAATCCACCACCCCCCTTAAAATTCTCTACCCTCTTAGCACACTTAGAGGGGCATGGAAGACCCTTGGAGGGGCTGGAGCTCCTGACATAACAGCCCCGCTTAACTCTCTCTGACCTCCCTCAGGCCACTTCTCCCTTGGTACCTGTGCTTTCACCTTTCACCTGGTCTTGAAACTCCCTGCCCCAGACCCTTTCATGGCTGCCTGCTTCTTGTCAGTCATGTCTCTGTTTAATTGGCATCTCAGAAAGATCTTCCTCCCTCACCCAGTTGAAACCAGTTCCCCATCATGCATTGTTCTGTTTCCCTTTCTGCATGCATTTGTTACCACTTGAAAGCACCTTGTTCATTTCTTTGTAAATGTGTTTATTTTCCATCTTCCTCCCCCTCAATGTAAGCCCCAAGAGAGTTGAGACATCACCTGTTTTCCACTCACATGGCTTCCATGTAAATAAATGTATGTTAAATGAAATGGGGCATTTCTAAAGCTGCCTGGCCCTGCTTGGCTGGGTATCAGTCATGCACTGAGTCCCTCTCCCACCACACTACATCATGATTGGTGCAGCTTCTCAAGTCCAAGTAAGGGTAACAGCAGTGGACGCTGGGAACACAATTTCTGCTTTGTGGTGGAGGAGACAGCTTTGTAGCAGCTTCGTAGCTTTGTGCCCCTCTACAGCTTCCTGCTTCATTTAAGGTTCTGAAGCAGAGTTGAAATTCCTTCCTCTAGCTCTCCAGTTCTGTGGTCATGCCAGATGGAGGCCAGGGCAGCATATGGGGCTGGGTAAGAGCGAGCTAAACTACATGGGGTTGAATTCTCCAGTCTGCCACGTTCTGTGAGGCTTTGGGGCAGTTGCTCAACCTCTGTGTGCCACAAGTTCTTCTTCTGTAACGTGGAAGTAACTAGATCTGCTTCGTACGGTTGTTATGAGGCTTAAATGTAAAGCTTTGAAATAGTGAATCAGTGCTGACTAGGCCAAAGGGTATGGTATAATTATTTACATTTGAAATAAATATCTTAAATGGAGCAAGATGATTTAGTAGTTACATTCCTTGAGCAGCTCTGGTTTAATCTAAGGAGGAACTAAAGGCTGCTGTCTGAAAATGGGTTTGTATATGACAGGGTACAGGAAGTGCTACCCCAAAATATGGCACCTTGGAAACTGAGAAAACAGCAGAAACAGGAAGGTTTCTCTGACCTTCTCTTGCTCGTTTCTCCCCTGAAGCAGGTCATAGAAACTAGAGTTCCCCTTGCCCCTTCTTCCCTGAAGCAGGCCACAAAATCTAGGAAGGTCACTGTCTGACCTGCTCCCTCCTTCTCCCTCCTTAATCTGAAGGCCCTCATGTGACAGGCATCCTCTCCTATGCCCTGAGGGAGGGACTGTCACACAGGTATGCCAAGAAGAAACTGAATAGACAGGCCTTGCTAACTTTTCAGTTTATCACCGTTAGCTCATACACTTTTGTCCATGCAATCATACATCTGCCTGACTGTCCATACCACTACACAAATGTCCCCATTTCTTTGGGTTTTCGTTTCTGAAAGTTCTCGTGTCGTGTAAAACTTGAATAAAATAAATGTGCATGCTTCTCTCTCGTTAGTCTCTTCTTTTTTATTGGAGTCTCCACATAGACCTTGTGATGGGTAAGGAAAACATATTAGTTTTTTCCCCTACGTTTAGCATAAATATATTGAGCTAAAATATAGCATTCAGAATCTCAGGATTTTAAGAATACTAGAGTGCTTGGAAAGAGACCTCCAAACAAAAAACAAGCAAACAAAAAACTTGAAAACATGAAACTTCCATTGGTAAAGATGCAAAGAATCTGTTTGAATCTTTTGTGTGAAGGATGCCTTGGTATTAGGGCCAGAATGAATAAATGAATATCTGTAAAGGAAAAAGTAAAAGTTACATCAATGAAACAATTTTAAGCCAACATTTCTGTTTTCTGGTAGAGGCATAAGCTAATAAATAACTTTTGTGCTGCTAAAATCTGCCTGCTTTGTGCTAAGAATTGGCTGCAGGGTAAAAAATAACAGGTTTAACTGTCCTTTTTAAAAGGAAAAAAAAGGCATTTTGAATGCTAATAGCATTAACTACTGGGTTTTGAACAGAAAGCGTAGGCTGAACCAATCTCTTATATGACTTGGAATGTCATTTAAAATACTTTGTATTCCAAATTTGGTGACTTTTAAATGTCTATTAGCTCAAAAGTTAGTGAAAATATATTGTATAATATATAATGACAAATTCAACTTTAAAAAAAATTTTTTTTTGTTTTTGAAACAGGGTCTCACTCTGTCACACAGGTTAGAGTGCAGTGGTGCAATCATGGCTCACTGCAGCCTCTACCTCCTGAGCTAATGTAATTCTCCCACCTCAGCCTCCTGAGTATTTGGGACAGGTGTGTGCCACCATGCCTGGCTAATTTTTGTATTTTTTGTAGAGACAAGTTCTGGCCATGTTGCCCAGGCTGGTCTCAAACTCCTGGACCCAACCAATCCTCCTGCCTTGGCCTCCCAAAGTGCTGGGATTACAGGCTTGATCCACCGCGCCCGAACGACACTGTAGCATTTTCTAGTAGGCCCACAAAAAAATTTTCTAGGTCTCTAGGGTAGTTTAACTTTGATTTAGTATTTTAGGGTATTTAGAGTACTCTTTAGGGGTAGACATGAACTTGTAGAAAAGTGATGTCAATGCAAATGATTCTTGATCAATAGCAATGTCAATGAATTTTGTTCAGTGGAGGTATAGAAGATGTATATCCAGTGTATGTATATTCAATCTTCTGAATTCTCTTTGAACTAGTTCTTTTTTACTAGTCTCTTGTTAGTACATCTTTGATACATGCTCACTTTTTCTTTGTATAGGATACTGTCATTGACTCTTAAAGATTATACTTTGGCAATACGTTGCATTTTATTATTATGTCTCTTAATCTTATTATAACAATCTACCCTTCCCTTATTTTCATTCCATTAATTTGCTGGAGAAGCCAGTTCATTTATCCTGTAGAATGTTCCCCATACTGGATTTAGTTGATTGCTTCCTCATGGTATCAATTAACTTGTTCCTCTATTTCCTGTGTATCTTAGATTAAGTTTCATAAGGTAATAAAGGATGCTATGTAGTCATCTCATTCTAAGCAATCAAACATTTTCAATATCTTTCACCGTGTGTCCCTAACCCAGATACTACTAGTCTCTCTCTCTGCTGTAGAGAGGTAAGCGTCAATCTGCATTTTTGTGATAATCATCCTTAGCTTTTATTTTTATTTACTTAAGAGGCTTTATCAGATTTGAGCTTTTGTGTATGTATGGTTTTTTTTAGATGGATTCTCGCTCTGTCACCCAGGCTGGAGTCCAGTGGCGCGATCTTGGCTCACTGCAATCTCCACCTCCTGGGTTCAAGTAATTCTCCCACTTCAGCCTCCTGAGTAGCTAAGATTACAGGCACCCGCCACTACGCCAGGCTAATTTTTGTATTTTTAGTAGAAACGGGGTTTCACAATGTTGGACCAGGCTGGTCTCAAACTCCTGACCTCAGGTGACTTGCCCGTTTCGGTACCCCAAAGTGCTGGGATTACAGGTGTAAGCCACTGCTCCCGGCTGGGTTCAATTTTTTAAGAAGCATACTTCAAAAGCAATGCTGTGTACCTATTGTATCACATTTAGAGGTATATGATCTCATCCCATTTTTAGTTATGGTAGATTTGATGGAAGATTCAGATATTGTCAGCCTGATCCTTCCATACCCCAGTTTGTCAGTTACGGATTTACTGCCTCTCAGCTCCAAAAATGATCCTGAATATGTTAAATATGTTTTCTTTGCAAACTGGCCCTGAAGCTTTGTCAGTAGAGGGCACTGGAGAGTCATTGCAGGGAAAAACGATTTTGCTTCCTGGTTCTCCTGTGCTGTTCTCCAGGTTCCTGCAGTGAGTACATGGTTTCCCAGCACCTGCTCCTGCAGCACCCAAAACTTACCTAGTGTCCACTTACTTCAGTCACAGTCAGCAACACCCAGCAGCGAGCAGCTTCGTTAGGCACCCCTCCTGAAGGGGTTTTATACTGGAGTGTGTCTGGTATGAACAGTTTTGCCTGCACCCTAGAGAGTGGGTTTCCAGCAAGTTCTGCCATAGTAGAACCACCTTGATGTCTCTACTCTCCCTGACGAGGTTAGATCCCATCCTCTCTTGTTTTCTCAAAAAACTAACCATCTATAAATATCTACTCTCCTGCTTCAGCAATTTTTTTTTACCATTTCACTGAATTATTCTCATGAGCATACAAACATATTATAATATATCACATTAAAAAAACAAAACAAAACAAACTCCTTGATACCATATATATATATATATATATTTTTTTTTTTTTTTTTTAAATGGAGTTTTGCTCTTGTTACCCAGGCTAGAAAGCAACGGCACGATCTCAGCTCATTGCAACCTCCGCCTCTGGGTTTCAAGTGATTCTCCTGCCTCAGCCTTCTCAGTAGCTGGGATTGCAGGCACCCCCCCGCCGCCCCTGCCTCCACCACTCCCGGCTAATTTTGTATTTTTGGTAGAGAGAGTTTCACCATGTTGGCCAGGCTGGTCTTGAACTCCTGACCTCAGGTGATCCGCCCCCCCGCCCACCCCGGCCTCCCAAAGTGCTGGGATTACAGGCGTGAGCCACTGCACCTGGCCAGTAACATCAGTTTTTAAAAGGATTTTGCTTCAGGTACTCTCCTACTTTCCTGCTCCACATTTACAGCAAAATTAGAAAATACTGTCTGTACCTGTTCTCTGTTTCCCTTTCTGTCCTTCTTTACTCAAAAACTGTGAAATATGTGTTCAAAAGTGTACATATAATCCATATACACATTTTAAAATATTGAGATAATAAAGGATATTATGTAATCATCTCTCACTCTAAGCAATCAAATATTTCCAGTATCTTTTATTATGTGCCCCTAACCAATAGATCACTCTCCCTCTCTCTTTGCCAGAGCTGCATTTTTTCGTGATAATCATTCCCTAGCTTTTATTTTTATTTTTATTTTTTGAGACAGAGTCTCGCTCTGTCACCCAGGCTGGAGTGCAGTGGCTCGATCTTGGCTCACGGCAACCTCTGCCTCCTGGGTTTAAGCAATTCTCTTGCCTCAGCCTCCTGAGTAGTGGGACTACAGGCACGTGCCACCACACCCAGCTAATTTTTGGTATTTTTAGTAGAGACGGGGTTTCACCATGTTAGCCAGGATGGTCTCAATCTCCTGACTTCGTGATCTGCCCCATCGGCCTCCCAAAGTGCTGGGATTACAGGCATGAGCCACCGCGCCCAGCTTTTATTTTTATTTTTAAGAGGTTGGGTCCCACTTAGTCATCCAGGCTGGAGTGCAGTGGCACAACTATAGCTCACTGCAGCATGTGAACTCCCGAACCCAAGGGAGCTTCCCACCTCAGCCTCCAGAGTAGCTGGGACTACAGGCTCATACCACCATGCCTAGTGAGCTTTTCTTTTCCTTTCGTTTCCTTTCTTCTTTTCTTTTCTTTCTTTCTTTTTTTTTTTTTTCTTTTTTTGAGACAGAATTTCGCTCTTGTCGCCCAGGCTGGAGTGCAATGGCGCAATCTCTGTTCACTGTAATCTTCACCTGCCAGGTTCAAGCAATTCTCCTGCCTCAGCCTACCAAAGTAGCTGGGATTACAGGTGCCCGCCACCACGCCCAGCTATTTTTTTTTTTTTTGTATTTTTGGTTGAGACGGAGTTTCACCATGTTGGCCAGGCTGGTCTTGAACTCCTGACCACAGCTGATCCACCTGCCTCAGCTTCCCAAAGTGCTGGGATTACAGGTGTGAGCCACCACACCTGGCCCCAGTGAGCTTTTCTTATTGTTATTATTATTGTAGAGATGGTGTCTAGCTATGTCACCCAGGCTTTTCTCAAACTCCTGGCCTCCAGCAATCCTACTGCCTTAACCTCCCATAGTGCTAGTATTAAAGACATGAGCCACCACACCAGCCATCCTAGCTTTTCTTTATACTTCCTTGATACATGTATGCATCCCTAAACAGGATATTGTCTAGTTTTGCCTATTTTTAAACTTTATATACATGGAATTGTAATGTACATGTTCTTCTGTGACTTGTCTTTATTTTTGAGATTCACCATCTTGATGCATATAGCTTTGGCTTGTCATTTTCACTGCTGTGTAGTATTCCAAATTTGAAAGTCCCATGTTTTTTTCTTCTCCATTTTACTACTCTTAGAACTTGGTTGTCTTCATAGTTTTGCTGTTATAATCAATGATGCTACGAACATTCTCCTACATGTACCCTGGCACATACCTGCAAGACTTTTTAGAATATGTAACTAGTAGTGAAATTTCTGAGTCTTACAATGTGGTTGCAATATATATAGTTTTATTTTGTGAGGGGAGACTGTTTACCAGTGGTTGTGTAATCTACATTTCCTTTACTGGCAGATGAAATTCCCATTAAACCACATCTGCAACTTCACTTGGAATTGTCAGACTTTTGACTTTTGCCATTTTGATGTGTGTGAAATGTTATTGCATTTAGTTTTAATGTGCATTTTCCTAATTATTAATGAAGCTGAGCATTTTTCTTTTCTTTTTTCCTTTTTTTTTTTTTTTTGGCCAGTTGTATTTCTCTTTCTGTATAATGTCTTTTATGTTTTTTATACTTTCTTCTATTGGCTATTTTTAGTTTTCTTCTGGATTTGTTACCAAAATGCCAAGGATTTGGTCTAGGTTGCTCACTGCACAGTAAGCCTATCACTGAGACAACAAGTATTGCGAGGGAAGAAGGCTTTATTTGGGTGTTGCAACTGAGGAGTTCAGAGATCAGTTTTAACTCTGTCTCCTCTTATCAACTGATTAAAATTAAGGGTTTATATAGCCGGGAAGAAATGTAACTACATATGGGAAAATAGGAATTAGGGAGGGGTAAAGAAGGGGAGTTGGTCAACAGGCAGCCTGGGGTCAGTTAGGCATTCATGAAGGGTGAGGGGTCTGGTGTCTTACCAGATGCAGTGATCTGGTAAGTTTCAGTTTCCTGATACTACCAGGGAGCCCTGATAGTCAATTTCCTGAGAAAGGAATTCAGATAAGACAAATGTGAGTTTCTCAAGTTTTAAGACTTGCAGGGTAAATTTCTATGTTTATTTAAAAAAAAAAAATCAGTCCTATAGAACAAATGAGTTAGTTTCAGATTGATGGGAAGTATTTGTTTTTTGAATATTTTGGACACTAATTCCTTGTTGGTTATATGTGTAACAGACATCTTCTTGGAGTTTCTGGCTTGTCTTTTCTTTCTCTTTATGTCATCTTTTGAGAAGAGAGAAGCATTTTTTTTTCACTCTAAAGTAACTAAATGTATCAATCTTTATGTTTTGGACTCTTAGTCTACTTTAATAAATCCTACCTTGTCTTGAGATTACAAAGATAATCTATATTATTGACTAAACATTTTTCAGTTTAGCTGCTATAGACTGAATGCTTGTGTCCCTCCCAAAATTCGTATGTTAAAACCGAATCCTCAGTGTGATGGTATTTGGAGGTGGGGCCTTTGGGAGGTGATTAGATCATGAGATCAGAGCACTATTGAATGGGATTTGTGCCCTTATGAAAGAGACCCCAGAAAGCTCCCTTGTCTCTTCTATCATGTGAAGACACAATGAGAAGTTAGCAGTCTGCGACCCAGAAGAGAACCTTCATCTGAAACTGACTGTGCTGGCACCCTGAGCTCAGACTTCCCCTACCTCTAGCACTATGAAAACTAAGCGGTTGTTATTTAAGCCACCCAGTCTATGGTATTTTTGTTATAGAGGCCTGAACAACTAAGACATTTACCTTTCATTTGTAAATCTTTATAGATCTGGAATTAATTTTTGTGTTTAGAGCAAAATATATATTTGTTTCCCCCTTTTTCCATATGGTTAACTAATTATCTCAGTGTCATCTAATGCACAGTCTCTAATTTCCTCCACTGTTTTGCACTGCCAGCTCTGTCATATGTTATGTATTCATCCGTGCCCTCACCAATACTCATTGAGCATCTACTTTATGCTAAGTGCTCTTCTGGGTGCTGGGAATAAAGCGGTGACAAAACAGACAAAATCCCAGTGGAGCTTGTGTTCTGTTGGAGGAAGGCAAACCATGAACAAAGTAATAAAAAATTTGTAATATGCCAGACACAGTGGCTCATTCCTGTAATCCCACCACTTTGGGAGACCGAGGCAGGTGGATCACGAGGTCAGGAGATCAAGACCATCCTGGTTAACATGGTGAAACCCTGTCTCTACTAAAAATACAAAAAATTGGCAGAGTATGGTGGCACACACCTATAATCCCAGCTACTTGGGAGACTGAGGCAGGAGAATCGCTTGAACCTGGGAGGCAGAGGTTGCAGTGAGCCAAGATTCTGCCACTGCACTCCAGCCTGAGCAACAGAGCAAGACTCGGTCTCAAGCCGGGCACGGTGGCTCACGCCTGTAATCCCAGCACTTTGGGAGGCCGAGGCGGGCGGATCACAAGGTCAGGAGATCGAGACCACAGTGAAACCCCGTCTCTATTAAAAATACAAAAAATTAGCCGGGCACGGTGGCGGGTGCCTGTAGTCCCAGCTACTCAGGAGGCTGAGGCAGGAGAATGGCGTGAACCCGAGAAGCGGAGCTTGCAGTGAGCCGAGATCGTGCCACTGCACTCCAGCCTGGGTGACAGAGCGAGACTCCGTCTCAAAAAAAAAAAAAAGACTCAGTCTCAAAAAGAAAAAAAATTGTAATATTAGCTGGTGACAGGTACTATGAATTAACACAAACCAAGAAGGGGAATAAGGAGTGGGGAGAAAATGTCACAATTTTAAATAGAGAGGTTAGAGAAGTCCTTACAGAGAAAGTTATATTTCAGCAAACACCTGAAAGAGGTAAGAGAGCCAGCTTTGAGAATATCTGAGAGAAATGTGTTCTAGGCAATGGGAAGAGTCTGCACAAAGGCCTTGAGGCAGAAGCATGCCTAGCAAGTATAAGGAGCAGTAGGGATGCCAGTGTGTCTGGACCAGAGTGAAGGAGGGGTGAAGTGCAGGACATGAGGTCATCAGCTCAACAGAAGTGAGTGGGTCCAGACTGGGTAGGACCATGTGGACCATTCTAAGGACTTTGATTCTACTTTGAGTCAGATGGATGGCACTAAAACGACAAAGGACTGATAGGCTCTGACTATAGGCTTTAACTCATGTTTTAATTTCTCTGGCTCCTCTGTTGAAAATGGAACCAAGGAAACAAGAATGGAGGCAGCAACACCTCTCAGAAGGCCATTGAAATAAACTAGGCAAGTGATGATGGGGGTTGTGGGAAATAGTCAAGTTCAGAATACATTTGAAGATAGAATCAACACGATTAGGTATGGTGTGACAGGAACAATAAAGACAAGGATGATGCCCAGGTGTTTGGCTTGAGCAACTGGAAGGATGCTGAGATGGGAAAGACTTGACAGAGGGTAGGGGCATGGGCAGGGACAGACCAGGGGAGAGGATTTGGATCTGATTTTGGATATGCTAATTTTGAGATGTCTATTAGACATGCAAAACGTACATGAGACTCTCAACTCATTTAAGCTACTATTAGTGTCTACCCTTTTATCTTACCTTCCAGATTTCTGGGCAACACTCCACTGTTCCTGATGCACACTCTTGCGTTGCAACCTGGGACTCTACATTTCAAGCGAGATATTCTTACACATAACAAAACTTGAAAAACATTGCTTTAGGCTTTCCTTTTTCTCTCCAAGTACCTCCAAATGTGCATTTAATGCTTTTATAATCAGAAAAGTGTTACAAAATCAAATACCCAATACAAATTCCCTATTTTCACAGCATACCATACAAGTACTTTATACAGAGTTTCCAACATTTTGCAATGAAATCATTGTTCACAATTTTTTTGGGTCAGTTTTTGACAAATGAAGCATGGTATAGGATGCCTGGGACTGCGGAGTTTCCCAGGACACAGGACTTTCCATGCAAAACCCAGGAAGGTTCCAGACAGACCAAGAAGAGTTCTTCACCCCAGATGTGTGAAACCAGTGGCAAAGTGCCTGGTTTAGGCACTTTAGGGAGGGCAGAATGGGACAGTGAATCAGAGTGGACACTGATCCTGGGTCCATTTGTGGAAGGTGGTCCTGTTACAGGAAAGAGGTCCCAATCCAGACCCCAAGAGCGGGTTCTTGGATCTCGTGCAAGAAATAATTCAGGGCAAGTCCGCTGGAGTGCACAGCAAAAGCAAGTTCATTAAGAAAGTAAAGTGGTGAAAGAATAGCTACTCCATAGACAGAGTAGGACGTTCCAGAAAGTAAGAGGAGGAACGTGTTCACCCTAGGTACAACACTTAAATATATATATAGGATAAAAGAAGATCATGGGAAGATGTGTTCTGCTACAAGAGTTTGTGATAAAGGATTGATTTCCTTAATTACTATATTTTGCAAGAATCAATATTATCTTTAAAGCAAAATTAGGAATGCCTTTGTTCTCCAGATATCAGGATTATCTGGACATTGCTAAATCTGGGTCAGTGTAGTAAACTTTTTTTTTTGAGACAGAGTCGCCCTCTGTTGCCCAGACCAGAGTGCAATAATGGCACGATCTCAGCTCACTGCAACCTTTGCCTCCTGGGTTCAGGTGATTCTTCTGCCTCAGTTTCCCCAGTAGCTGGGACAGGCATGTGCCACCACACCCAGCTAATTTTTGTATTTTTAGTAGGGACGGGTTTCACGATATTGGCCAGGCTGGTGTCGAACTCCTGACTTTGTGATCCATCCACCTCGGCCTCCTGAAGTTCTGGGATTACAAGTGTGAGCCACCTTGCCTGGCCTAGTAAACATCATTAATCTATTCCCTTAACCATAAACGTTTAGAAGCTAGGAATACCTAAGTTTCTGGAAATGCAGCCCAGCAAGTTGCAGCCTTATTTTCCTAGCCCTCACTCAAGATGGAGTCGCTCTGGTTCCAATGCCACTGACAATCTCTATATGAATGATAAAAGAGTGTAGTCAATCATAAAGCTCTGACTCACTCCCAGTTTGCCCTTTCCTTCCTAGAGAATGTCTTTCAGGCCCCTCCTCCCCTCAGAAGCTTTCAACATCCACCCCATTCCCCTAAACTGGGGACCCAGTACATTGCAGCTTCTTTGGTGCTTCTAGGGACCGGAACACGGCCTCTTTTAGTTGTGGATTAGGTTTTTATTGCTGCTGTTACAAATTACCACAAATTTAGCTGTTTAAACAACACGAATTTATTCTCTTACACTTCGGCAGTGTTGTGGGTGGGCCAGATTCAAATTCTGGGCCACACAAAAGAATTTGAGAGTGAGTGCAAAATAAGACTAGGCAAAGGAGTTTATTGCAAAGTGAAAATACACTCTGAGAGGCAGAATGGGCTGCTCAAAGCTAGCTCAAAGCTAGAGGCAGCAGTTAGTGCCTTAAGGGGAATTTCCTTTGTGGAAACTGTACATACATATTAATAAAATACTGGTGAGGTCAAAGTAAGCGAAAGCAGACCTGTGGTTGGCACATGAGCTACATGCTGTAACACGCATCCCATGTATCATTAGCGTATAAAATCCCCACCTGGTGGTGTGTTTTTTCCTATTACAATGAGGAAAAGGTCACCATAAGCTAAACCTTGAGCCTAGCTGTGTATGCAAGACCCTGGAGAAGTTCCCAGTCACGCCTCCACCCCCACAACCAAAGCAGGAATTTGTAGCTAATAGCTTCTTGGGCTTTTGGTGCTGATTGGCTGGAGATGGGGTAGCTACCTCACGAATAATAGGGCTTTTGTTCTGTTTCCCAGGCTGTATAGGGTATCAAGAACTTGTAACCACCTGGCAGAATCCTGTAGGACTGCTTATCTTGTAAAACACTTAAGTGCTGATGCGGGAGGGTGCAAGTGAAAATAATTCACTGTAAAAGGAGCCCTGGGGCTTCACACGTGGGACAAGTTAGTATGGCCTCCTAACATTACTTATCTCGCCTCAGTAGGTCAGAAGTGTGAAACAAGTCTCAATGGGCTAAAAACAAGTTGTTAGTGTGGTTGCATCTTTTTTTTTTTTTTGCGATGGAGTCTCGCTCTGTTACCCAGGCTGGACTGCAGTGGCGCGATCTCGGCTCACTGCAAGCTCCGCCTCCCGGGTTCACGCCATTCTCCTGCCTCAGCCTGTCTGAGTAGCTGGGACTACAGGCGCCCGCCACCACGCCCGGCTAATTTTTTTTTTTTTTTTTTTTTTTTTTTTTTTTTTTTT